>NC_056728.1:1815224495-1815349495 GCF_019279795.1 Protopterus annectens | reverse complement strand
TTGCAGCCATGACACACCTTTACACATTGCCCTCTCCAGAGCTTTTGGGGCCCTACACACATTTTGTCCCACCTCGTGTATTCACAGGGTCTCCCGCCATGTATATTTGCACATACGTGCGTTTCCTGGGATTATGGAATCCGGCCATTTGCACTTTCCAATTTTTGGAGGTCCCAGCATGGGACTACATTCCGTCTGTGTGTAAAGTAGACTTAGCAATTCAACGATGTTACTCCCACTGGTAAAACCCTGCTTGTGGTGTGAGTAGTGGTGCTCTGCTCACTCCTGGGCAGCTTTTTATGACATACACTGAAAGCTCTATATAATACCAACATTGTTCTTAGGTTCATAGGTTCATAGGTTCATAGGTTCATACTAGGCTATCTGCCCCAGGGCATTTTTAAGCCTAGCCAGAGTGTGTTTGGCTTTCACCACCCATTTTAAATGAATTTTGCTAGGCCCTTTTTCGAGGTTAGTATACTGTGCCTCTGTCTAATAGTGACACAAAAGTGATACCCGGGGTAAAACTATGATCTCCCATCCACTCATCAAGATTCCTCTTGAAGAGAGTCAGTGAGGGACTCTGCCTAACCTGGACTGGGATTTTATTCCAGAGTGAAGGGAGCCTCTGGGTTATGAATCTGTCCCTCCAGCATGTCCTATTTATTTCAGTGCTGAGGTTCAAGTCTCGAGCGTGGCTCGATGGGATTTGGATTTTCTGAGGTGCAGCATGTCCATTAATTCCGGGTTGGACATGGCTTTATACATCAGGCACAGATCGCCTCTGAGCAGGTGGTATGCCACTGAGTAGAACTGGAGCTTCTTTAACCAGGCAGCATACGGCATCTGTTTGAGCCCTTTGATCCTCTTGGTGAGGTACTTTTGGGGTCTTTCCAGTTGCTGCAGGTGTCTGGTAAGGTATATCGCAAAAGGGGCATTGTACTCAATTATGGGCCTGATGAGGGATGAGTAAAGAGGCACGATGACCTCCCCTAATCTGGATGTGAATCCCTTCATGATTAGGTGGGCTATATAAAATGTTTTTCTAACCACTTTGGCCACGTGGTTTTCAAATGAGAGATTGCTATCAACTTGGGTCC
This sequence comes from Protopterus annectens, assembly GCF_019279795.1. Lineage (NCBI taxonomy): Eukaryota > Metazoa > Chordata > Ceratodontiformes > Protopteridae > Protopterus > Protopterus annectens. Next base: position 1,815,348,395 of record NC_056728.1, on the reverse strand, counting down.
CCAGGTCCCTAATTACTTCTTCCGTACTTAATGGATTACCACCTATGTGGTAATTTGTGGGCACTTTATTTTTGCCAAAGGGGATGACTATACACTTTTTGGTGTTTAGCTTGAGGCCATGGCTCTGGCACCAGTTGTCTGTTTCTATAAGGCCCTTTTGTAGGATGCTTGTGTCGGCTGGAGAGTCGATTATGGCACCTAGTTTGCAGTCATCTGCGAACTTGGTCAGCCACAGTCCTTCTGTGTTGGCCTATACCTCTGAGAAATATATACCAAACAAGAGAGGTCCCAGGACTGAGCCTTGTGGGACGCCACTTGTAACTGGTTTGGAGTCTGACATGGCTCCAGCAATTCTAACCATGTGGGTTCTGTCCTTGAGCCAGTTTGCAACCCATCTAGTGACATAGGGGTTTATATTTAAGCTGGTGAACTTATCTATAATGCCCGAGTGGGTTATTGTATCGAAGGCTTTTGCGAGGTGAAGGTAAGCTGTGTGGACCACCTTCCCCTCATCAATGGCCTTGGTGACTGTTTTAAAGAAATAGACCAGGTTTAAGAGGCAGGATCTGCCCTTAACAAAGCCAGACTGGGTAGGATCCAGTGTCTGTAGGTCCCCAATATCTTTATTTATGAGGTCCATGATGATCCTTTCCATAGCTTTGCAGACCAAGCTAGTCAGGCTTATGGGGTGATAGTTTCCAGGATCTGTTGAGGCACCACCTTTGTGGAGAGGGACCACTGTTGCTGTACGCCACTCTTTGGGTACATATCCTGTAGTAAGGCTGAGATTGAACAGTAGTTTTATGTTTGGGTTTAGCTCTTCTTGGAGTTCATGTAGGGCAGCCTGAGACACCATCTGGTCCCATTGATGCTGTGTTTTTGCTTTGGAGAGGGCAGCTCTTACCTGAGCATCTGAGATGTCAGGGGGGCAGCACTCTGCTGGGATAGATATTTGCCCTTTTGTTGGGAAAGGGGGGGGGAGAAGTTTGCGCTGAACCTGTCAGCTAGGAAGTTGGCTATGTTTGTGGGTTCGTGTATTTTTGTCATTTTGGACTAATTCTGAGCATATCTGGGAATTCCCACCCAGGTTCCTAACATAACTAAAGAAAGCCTTGTGATTATCCTTAGTGTCCTGTGCAATTTTTCTCTTGAAGCTGGCCTTAGACGATTTTATGAGTGCCCATAGTTTTTTGCTAATACTGATCAGAGATGCCTTCTCTTTTGGGATTTTGCTCTATCATGTAGTAGCTTCCTCATTCTATTGTATAGTTTGTTTATGGCTGGGGTCCACCAGACAGGACGCCTGCCTTTGGAGGATTGGGTCTTGGTTTTATTTGGGATTGCATGATCCATGCATTCCTGAAGGTGTTCATAGAATGCGTTTATAAAGGATTCTGTGGTCTGGGCCGTATTTTCCACAGGCCCGGGGGCTTTGAAGGATTCCACCTCAGTTTTGAGGAGTGTGAAATTTGCTTTAGAGAAGTTTTTCACTGTGGTTTTCTGGGCAGGGGATGGGGTTGGGATGTGAATATCCAGTGAGATTAGTTTATGGTCTGATCTTACCAGTGAGGGATACACTTCTGGTCTGGAGTATAGAGCCCCCATGTTGGTGATGATCAGGTCCAGTATGTTTTCCCCTCTTGTGGGAGTGGTAACAAGTTGTTCCATAGCATTTGAGTTTATAAATTCTAGGAACCTTTGGGCTAGGGTGTTGGAGCTAGAGTAATGCTCCCAGTCTATGTTTGGGTAGTTGAAGTCGCCCAATATAATGGTGTTTGGAGAGACCTTCATATTTTCCAGTGTTTTCAGGAAGGTCGAGTGGGATTCCTGGGTTTGGGAGGGTGGTCTGTAGCAGGCTATAAACTGGAAGGCAGTTTTACCCACTGTTAGTTGCACATGGATAGTCTCTGATGCTTCGTGCTGTGCCACCAACCTGGAGGTGTGGGTATCTTTGACAAATATTGATACTCCCCCTCCTTTTGTGGTTAGGTCCAAGGTTTGGGGCCGAAAAGCATGGTATGAGGTATAACCTGGTAGTGCTGGGGTGCTCTCAGGAGCCTTGAACCAGGTTTCTGTTACTGCACATATATCGATGTTCTCCATGCTAAGGAGAGTTTTGAGTGCGTGCATCTTGAAGTTTAGACTTCTGGTGTTGAGTAGCATTACTCTTAGTTTCTTATCCCTTGTGATACCTATGGAGGTGGGTTTGTCTTTTGAGCCTTGCCTAAAAAAGGCACTATGGGGGTCGCAAGAGCCTTTGCCAATATCCGAAAGCCCAGGGTGACATGTGCAAGCCGTCCCTAGCGAAGCATCGTGGCTTGTTGAGCATGTCATTCCAGGCTGACAGGCATTGGATCCCCTTTGAATGACACCAATACTTAAGCCAATTGTTGAAATTGATCATCTTGTCTTCATATTGTGGCATCATTCTTGGTGAGGGTAAGATGCTACTCAAGGTCAGGGTCATACCGGCCTGGGCTACATGCTCAGAGAGCTCCTCTATATCTCTTTTCATGTAGTCCAGGGAGGTACATCTCAGGTCATTCACACCAGCATGGACAATGACTGAGTCATATTTGTACTTGCCTTGGAGTGACCTGAGTGCTTGTGTTATGTGACGGATCCTAGCACCCTACAGGCAGCTCACCATGACCTTCTCCTTGTTCATCCTGGTGAGCGGGACGTCATTGTGCCTGACGATAGTCACCTATTACAAGTGTATCAGGTGTGTTGTTTAGCCTTAAGGGCTGTGACTGTTCGGCACACTGGCTTTGTGAGCTATGCGTTGCACGTGTTTTGTTTTGGGGTAGTGGTTGCTTGGGTGTCTGCATTGGAGGTCTCTGCTGCTTAGGCAGTTTTTTATTTAGTGCCTCCGAGTATGTTTTTGTGTGTTTATGTGTTTGGTTTGCTGTCGTGGTAGGTCTATGTGAGACTGGAATTGTAATGAGCGTGGTTTCCTTCTCCTCCTGACTGGTTACACCAGTACTGAGTTGAGAGAGTTTAGCCTCCAGTTTAAGCTATATGATTGCATCTCTCACATGTATTGGAATTTGTTGGGAGGAGGAGAGGGTTGTCTGTGTACATGAGGCAGCTGTAACATTGCCTCAAGATTCCCAGATTCACCAGCTGGACCAGAGAGGAGATTGACAACTGACCTTTGGACATGCTAAAATAGTATTGGGAATTCCTTTATAATTGAAAAAAAGGGCCAATGGGGAACAAGGTCCTCAAGGGGAGTTTGTGAGGGTGTAGTGCTTTTAATTTTTTTAGTGCTGACTTATATAATTGCTTTAGTGAGCAAGTGCCAGGCTTTAGAGTAGGAATAGGGTGTTTATTATGAGAACTAGATCAGTTCTAAGGAAAAAAGTGAAGAGCAGACTTTGTGGAGCCGAGAATGGTTTAAACCCAAATAAGTGGAGCTGCCCAATGCTGCGCTATGTGCAAAATCGCGCAAAGCCGCGCCAAAGCGAGTTTTATACAGGGGGACTTGAAAGAGCTAGAAAACGGCCAATAGACTACCAGATTCTTGTGCTGGGAACACTCCTCCAGGGATAGATAGGCTGCTCTAAGCTCCCCACTGTCACTGGTGAACAAAGAAGCCTCCCTTTATCCGAGAAAGGAAATGGGCAACACAGGAACTTTCCAAAAGTCCAGAATACAGCAAAGCCTGTATTTGGACTACTCTAGGTCAGGAAAGATGGGGAAACAAGGATAATTTTTTTGTTTTTTTTTTTTCTTTTTTGCAACAAACAGCAGGAAAATGCAATAAATATGTAACACAGGCTAGCGCACTTGAGTGTGTAGCCTCAACAGGTAAATGCAACAAACAGGACAAACTTTAAATTACAAGCACAAAAGTGTGCTAAAGCTGGCTTTAAAGCAGGGGGTTAGAAAGAGATAGGAAATGGTCCAAAATGGCCAATAAGCTACAAGTCACTGGGCTGGAACCACTTCTCAAGGGACAGATAGGCTGCTCAGAGCTCCCCACTCTCACTGGTGAACAAAGAAGCTTCCTCCTATCCAAATAAGGATATGGGCAACACAGGAACTATGACACAGCCCAGAGATCAGCAATACCTGAAGACTGGACTGTTCTAGTTCAGTAAAGGTGGGAAACAAGGATATATATATATTTTTTTTTACATAGTAGCAGAAATTAGGTACAGAAACACAGTTAAATGCTTTAATTCGGCTAGTGCACTTGAGTGTGTAGCCTACCAGTTAATCTAAGCAAAAACAAACTTTAAAAGTGCAAAAAACTCAGAAATACAGGCAGGAATGCAATAAAACAACTTTGCAGAGCTTATTTAGTTAAAGAAACAGAGAAGTCTATATATACAGAAAAGCAGCTAAAACACACAAACACTTCAGATGCAGTGCAACCTAGAGCACTTGAGTTGTTGCAATATTAAGGCAATTACAGTTATAATAAATGCTCTGAAATATACTCTATATTTCCAAAATGTTTGAGAAGCACAGTCAGAACACAAGGAGATTCAGTCAAAAAAAATGTTTTTGTTTTTTTGTTTTTTTGAAAGGGAAAAAGGAGAAACAGAAGGCCTCATCCAATGTTCTCTCTGTATTAGGTAGAATGAGCTAATGACACTAGACTGGGAGGAGTGTCACAGATCAGATTTACAGTAGGGGCGGGCAACTGCAAAGCCACCAAGTATAACAGCAAGACACCAACTGGGAGGGAGTGTGGGGACAAAAAAAATATAGCCTACAGACAGTAAGCACTAGAGAAAGCCACAAATTAAAGTTTTTAAACAGATAAAGATTTGTAAATATACAGAATGCTTTTAACTGCAAACAAATCAGTTACTTGTGCAGATTAGTTCATAGCAATAAAATACACTCAAATACTAAAAAGCAGGCAATAAAAGTGCTATATATTAATTGTTAGAAACAATAATCTGTATAAATAATCGAAAAAAAAACAGGATACTTATATATCTCAGCTAACAGCTGTGGTCAACAACTCTCATCCACTCTGCTCAATTCCTTTCACATCCCTTGTGTATGCTTTATTGGTACAATGTCCATTATATATATATATATATATATATATATATATATATATATATATATATATATATATATTTATATATATATATATTTCATGTATGTAGATATATATCTATACACACATATGTGTGTGTGTGTGTGTGTGTGTGTGTGTGTATGTATATATATATATATATATATATATATATATATATATATATATATATATATATATATGTGTATATATATATATTACATCTGTACATGCAAACATACATTTCCTATGCTGGGAGCTGCTTACACCCGTGCAGGTGCACTCGCCTATGCTTACTGTGCATTACATATGTTTACTGCCACTTATTTTTGCTTACGTGTGCCTTATTCATTATGACAGTACCACTTTGATTGAAAGGATCTGGTTAATAGTCCCATGCGATACACACGTTCACCTTTACATGTTTAAATGTCGGCTTTACAGCAGAGCAACATTAATTCCACAAGGAAAATGATATGTACTATAGTCGAACTTGATCCTTGAATGCCTTTTCATTAGGTGGATGCTCTAACCACTACACTATTGGTGTTCTGCTTCATTTATATGTATACCCATGGTTCATAGTTACCCGAACACACGCCTCATCACTTCACTTACACAGTAGGCATCCATTTTCCTGTTGGGAAAACCACACTACTGCACATGCTCCATTCCCTATTCCCTACTGCTCTGGACCAGTGCCGCATGTTGACTCACTCCAAGGATATTCACACCTCCAAAACCTATAGTCCTGGCACATACGTGTGTTTGATTGTCAGGGTGTTCATATGGTCATCTGGGTTTAGGCTTGTCCAACTGGAGACTGGGACTGGCCTGCACCTAGTTGAAAGTCAGACTTTGCACTGGGAGATCATTCGTTCCACTTTTAGCGTCCTACCTGTGGTTGGGGATGCAGAGGTGTTCCCACCTATGGCCATCCTGATATATAACAGCACTAAATGTTATGGGGATTTCTGCTGCTGTTTCCTTTCACATTCGTTATGACTGCTATATTGTGAACATGTTCAGTCTTCATATCTACATATATGTATATATATATATATATATATATATATATATATATATATATATATATATATCGGTCTGTACATACACATGCAAATACACCTACATGCTTATTTACATTTCCCATACCGTTGAATCACCGCCACTTACCGTCACGCATACTCGCTTACGTCTAGGGTTGCCACCTTTTCAAATGGCCAAAGTGGGGCATTTTCGGGACACACATCGGATTTTACAGGTCGACACATACCCATGATCAGTACAAAGGTTAAAACTTTACTTATTTGCCTAAATGAAAGCTTATTCTTGTAGCAATTTAGTTGCTTATGCTGTTTCTTGTAACATTTAAGTATTTTATATACAGAAATAACTGTTTTATGCAACTGTTACATGAAATATGGGATATAAGTATTTCCTACAATCACAGGACATTTACCATTGTATTATTTTTGGTCAGGACACAACTGCCCAAAAAAGGACTGTCCCTCGCAAAGTGGGACATGTGGTAACCCTACTTATGTCTGCTTTAAAGTGCCTTAATCACCCTATATCCGACTGCCACTATGCGAATGTGTAAGGTATATATTCCCGATAATGCACATGGGGAGACGTGCATCACGGTCAGGTGTTTAATCCCGGGTCGTAGGTTCTGCAGGAGGGGGGTGTGCTGTGAAGGGGATGATGGGTATTCAATTATGTATCCAGGTGTGTTGGGGTTGGATGGCTCAGTTCAGGCCAGACCATTATGTGGGTATGTGCCGGTAACGTTTCTGTACATGTGTATTGCACTTTTTAATGTTCATATGTTTGTGGGATTGTATTGCGGATGTAAATATTTGTTCTATGGTTATCTTCCTGATTCACCCACTGCTCCGTTGTACACCTCCAGTTCACCTATTGTGCATCCAACCCAGTCTCCCCTTGGCGAATTCTTACATTACCCATCACCCCCCACCCCCATATTCCACAGACACCATCCATCCCTTCTCTAGTTGATGGCCCATGTCACAGTCAACAGAACACATTGCGTACACTACATATCTCTGGTACCAATATGGTTGTGTGAGTACTACACTAGCATTTCTGATCATCCACATACTGTACTTCATGCACATAGGTACACACAAATACTTATCTTTCATGACATGGTAGGTAGACCTGGGTAATACCCATTCATCTATGGGCCGTCCTGACAAGGATGACTTGGACCGCGAATGGGTAGATATTGGGTGAATGCTCTGACCATTGGTAGGGTTGCCACCTTTTCATATGACCAGGATGGGACATTTTCGGGGCACACATCAGAGTTTACAGGCCAACACATACCCATGGTCATTACAAAGGATAGTACTTTAGTTTTATGCCTACATATAAGCTCTTATTGTTGTGGTGGTGTAGTTGCTTATTCTGTTTCGTTTACTTGCTTATTCTGTTTCTTGTAACATTTAGGTATTTTATATATGGAAATAAGTCTTGTATGGGACTATTACATAAAATATGGGACATAATTATGTCCTACAATCACAGGACATTTGACATTTATAATAGTTTTGGTATGGACACAACTGCTTAGAGGGGGACTGTCCCTCACAATGTAGGGCAGGTGGTAAACCTAACCATTGGGCTAGGCTTAGCAATTGGCGGAGTGCTAACACGATGCGTTTCACTTCCACTTGGTATAACTATTGACACTACAATGGAATACAGGCATGGGGTTTTAAATATCATTTGTTCGAGGGACAGGGACTCAATATTCAGCTACGTGACTTTGTGTTTGCTTTTTATTTTGGTGTTCACAAAACTGTCTTGTATGCTTTGCATACATTTCAGTATCCACGGACAATGACAGGAGTAATTACTATTAGAGGCAAGCTGTACTAGTCAGCATTTTAGGTTGCGCATATGCAGCCGACATGTTCATGCCTTTGTGCAGAGCTTGGACACGCCCCCTGCACTCGTGCATGTTTCCTATGCATGTGGCCATTATGGAAGTGTGCCTTCATTAATAATTATGTGGTGCTGCTGCACCATCTCTACTCCACACGGTTGGCGCAAGGCTAACGCCGTCCTTGCGCTGAGCTTCATGAATCCCGGGGAATGTGATTAATTTTCACTATATTGAAGTGAATGACACTGTGATGCTATTGGCCCTGTGGATGTTTGGTACAATCACAGTTTACTTTGATGTTCTTTCTTACCTTCACTGCTGTAGTCAGTGACTGCAGATCTCACTTGGTAGAGAGAATCAACTTCCATTTTGCTGTGCCCATGTCGTCCCATTATACATTACACATTATGGGACTGCATTTGCTAAGATGACATCTGGAAGTCAGCACATACTAGGGAAGTGTGTCTGCATTACTGCCCCTTGTCTTTTGGAATCTGGCTTGTTATATCCTTTGAATGTACAGATGTAGTCATTGTACAAAAATCCAACAAAATAGAATTGCAATAGCATAATAGCTTTGCCCTCATGATCAAAACATGCCGACTGTGGGTAAATCCTAATATACCCACACCCACTTATGGGTTATTGTTTAAGTAGAGAAGTCTGAGACCAATACCTTGAGAAAGTAGAAGCTGTGACTAAGAGAGATGCCCTGTGGTGTAACACTTGCATATGCCTTGTTCAGATAACAAATTCCTTGAGTTGTGGATGAAATTTTTTGTAGGTGCATATTTCTGTACTATAATTTTGGGGGGGGGGGGTTGACAGAGTTTAGGTTTAAGTACAGATAAACTGTTGCCTGTGCAAGGTAGTCTTAGGGGCTAGAGAGTTGCAAAATAACTGGACTGGCTTCTGAGAGCATAGAAGGGAATAGATGCAATAAGGCTCATTGTAAAAGGTGTGGAAGTTTCTAGATGGAGTAGTCTATACAGAAGTGAGCTTAGGAGGAGGTTTGCTGTACCTAAAATTGGGAGACATTTGGCTTTAGACAGTGTTTTGAAATGATGTTTCACACTTGGAGAGTTGATTATGAAGCAACAATATATGAAGAACAAAGCATTGCCACAGCATATTATGTATTTCATAGGTTCATAGGTAGGTACTAGGCTATCGGCCCTAGGGCCTATACAAGCCTAGCCAAAAAGGTACCCTGACTTTTGCTACCCAAGAACATGTTTTTCCTGTGCCCCTGTCAAGCAGAGCGACAGAGGTGATCCCTGGGGTGAATTTCCTATTTCCCATCCAATCATCAAGATTTTTCTTGAAGAGTGCTAATGAGGAGCTTTGTTTGATATAGATAGGTAGTTTGTTCCAGAGTATGGGAAGTCTCTGGGACAGGAATCTATCCCTCCAGCATGTTCTGTTTATTATGGTGACAAGGTTTAGGTCCCAAGATCGTGTAGTTCGGAGGGATTGGGATTTTGTTAAGTGGAGCATGTCCAACAGCTCTGGGTTTGACATAGCTTTGTATGTTAGGCAGAGATCACCTATGAGTAGACGATATGCTATGGAGTAAAGCTGGAGTTTTTTGAGACAGTCTGCATAGGGCATTTGTTTCAGGCCAGTAATCCTCTTTGTGAAGTATTTCTGCACCCTTTCCAGTTGTTGTAGATGTCTTGTGAGGTACATACTAAAAGGGGCGTTGTACTCTATTATAGGTCTAATGAGTGACAAGTAGAGTGGAACAATGACCTCTTTTTTCCTGGGTGAGAAACCTTTTGTGATGAGGTGTGCCACGTAGAAGGACTTCCTGACCACTGTGGCGATGTGATTATCAAAGGAGAGACTACTGTCCACCTGTGTCCCAAGGTCTCTTATCACACTTTCGGTGTTAAGTAGACTACCACCTATGTGGTAGCTCATGAGTACAGAGTTTTTACCAACGAGGATGACAATGCACTTTTTGGCGTTGAGCTTGAGGCCATGGGTTTGACACCAGGAATCTATCTCAGGCCCTTTTGTAGGATGTCCACATTGTTAGGAGTTTCAGTTATGGTTCCTAGTTTCCAGTCATCTGTGAACTTCGTTAGCCAAAGACCTTCTGTGTTAGCCTGTACTTCAGAAAAGTAGATACCAAACAGGAGAGGACCCAGGACTGAACCCTGTGGTACTCCACTTGTCACTGGTCTGAAGTCGGATTTGGAGTCTGCTACTTTCACTGTGTGGGTTCTGTCAGTGAGCCAGTTGGCAACCCATCTTCTGACATAGGGATTTATACCTAGTTTAGTGAGTTTATCTATAATTCCAAAGTGGGGGATGGTGTCAAAAGCCTTGGCGAGATCTAGATAGGCTGTGTGAACCACCTTACCCTTGTCTATGGCTTTGGTGACTGCTTCAAAGAAGTCATTCAGGTTTAGGAGACATGATCTGTCTTTTACAAACCAGAACTGGGTGGGGTCCAGAGTTGGAGATTACCAATGTCTTTGTTAATAAGTTCCATGATGATACGTTCCATGGCCTTGCAGACCAGGCTTGTTAGGCTAATGAGGCGGTAGTTCATGGGGTCCGTGGTGGCTCCCCTTTGTAGAGTGGGATAACTGTCACTGTGCACCATTCAGTGGGCACAAAGTCTGAGTTGAGGCTATGATTAAACATGGTGTTTAGGTGGGGTGTCAGTTCATTCTGTAGTTCATGTAGAACACAGCCTGGAATGTTGTCAGGTCCCATGGATGCTGTGTTCTTGGCTTTGGAGTGTGTTTTTTTACCTGTGCAGTCGTGATTACAGGAACTTTGCATTTTTCCGGTATAGAGATGGACCCTTTAGGGGGTGAGGGGAGGGGAGATAAAGTTAGCACTGAACCTATCTGCCAGGATGTTGGCAATATCAGTTGGTTCTGTATAGTTAGTGCCATTATACTGTAACTCAGAGCAGATCTGAGTGTTGCCATTGCGATTCTTGACATAGCTATAGAATGCTTTGTGGTTGTCTATAGAATCAGTGGCGATTTTGTTTTCATAACTAGCTTTGGAGGATTTTATGAGGGATCTCAGCTTCTTACTGAGGCTGACCAAAGAGTTCTTCCAGTCATGGGCTTTTACTCTTTTTTGCAACAGTTTCTTTCTTCTGTTGTAGAGTTTGTTTATGGCAGGGGACCACCAGATTGGCTTCCTTTTTTTGGATGATAGCTTCTTTGTTCTGTTAGGGATAGCACGTTCCATGCACTCATGTAAGTACTTATAAAGTGCATTTGTGTAGGATTCAGCAGTCATACTTCTATTGTCCATCTGCATGGGTGTCGTGAAGTTTGCCACTTCTGTTTTAAGAAGTGTGAAGTTGGCTTTGGAGAATTTTTTTACTGTGGTTTCCCTAATGGGGGGTGGGGGCAGGATGTGGATGTCCAGGCTGATTAGCTTGTGGTCAGATCTGACCAATGAGGAATTGACCTCTGGTGTGGGACACCAGTCGCCCATGTTGGTAATGACCAGGTCTAGGATATTGCTGCCCCTGGTGGTGGTGTAGATAAGTTGATCCAAGGCTTGGAATTTATGAATTCCAGAAAACATTGAGCAAAAGAGTTGGCACATGAGTAGTTTTCCCAGTTAATGGTGGGGTAGTTGAAATCACCCATTATTAGGGTGTTGGGTTGTACCCTAATATTTTCCAGTGTATCAAGAAATGAGGAGTGGGACTCCTGGGGCATGGTGAGGGATCTGTAGCAAGTTACAATTTGGATTGCGGTCTTTCCCAGAGTTAGTTGCAATTGGATAATCTCAGATGCATTATGCTGAGCAACTAGCCTGGAGGTGTGGATATCCTTAATGAATATGGACACTCCTCCACCCTTAGTGTTTCGGTCCAGGTTAGGTGGCCGAATGGTGTGGTATGAATTATAACCTGGTAATGCAGCAGTGCTCTCTGGAGCCTTGAACCAGGTCTCTGTCACTGCACAGATGTCGATGTTCTCCATTTTAAGCGGTGCCTCGAGTGAATGCATTTTGAGGTTTAGACTTCTAGCATTGAATAGCATTACTCTCAGATTTTGCTTGCTTGTACCTGTTACAGTGGTGAATTTGTCATTTGAACCTTGCCTAAAAAAGGCACTATAGAGGTAGCAAGAGCCTTAGCCAGTACCCGGAATCCCAAGGGCAACAGGTGCAGGCCATCTCTGGCAAAGCATCGTGGTCTGTCGATCATGTCATCCCAGGCAGGCAGATACTGGATCCCCTTAGAGTGACAACAGAAGCTTAGCCAATTGTTGAAGTCAGTCATTTTGTCCTTGTACTATGGTTTCATTTTGGGTGATGGTAGGATGCTACTCAGGGCTAGGGTCATACCTGCCTGGGCTACAAGATAGGAGAGCTCCTCCATGTCTCTTTTCATGTAATCCAGGGAGATACATCTTAGGTCATTCACACTAACATGAACAATGACAGAGTCATATTTGTTCTTGTTGTGGAGTGCTGTGAGTGTGTGTGTTATGTGGCGGATCCTGGCACCCAACAGGCAGCTGACAGTAACTTTCTCCTTGTTTAGCCTAGTGAGTGGAACATCAGTGTGCCTGACTATAGAGTCACCTATGACTAGAGTGTTGGGTACGTTATTATGCCTTATGGGCTGTGGTTGAGTGGCACACTGAGTTTGTGGGCTGTGTGTCATTTGGGTTGTGTTGGGGGGTGGAAGTTGCATGCGTTTCTGCTTTGGAGATCTCTGTTGCTTGAGCAGATTTTTATTGAGATAAACACTTAATATCAACTGCTTAGAATAACTGACACAGTAAATTATGTATTATGAATTCCTGTATAACATCATGCATTCTAACTACATACAACTACACACATACACATATGCTTGCACGTTATCTACACAATGATTATTGATGTTTAGACATTAATGTGCTAAAAAGGCAGAAAAACTGAGCTAAAACATTAACACAACCTGACAGGAAGATAAAAGCAAGGTACTAGAATTATACAGAAGCTAAACAGAAAAAGGAGATACCATGTGAGGCATTTTTTTATTAATTTTAGGACACCTCGATTGGGTCAAAGCCAACACTCAGTCCTGTTATATTACTGTTACAGGACACATGACTGAAAGTGAGTTGTGTAGCAGAACAGGCATGTTGCATGTCATAAACAGCTGCATATGACTCATTACCAGTTAAATATAAACTAGTGGCAGAATAGCAAATTTAAGTCTTGTTTTGTGTCACAAAGATATAAAATTATTTTTCTATTCAGACTTACTGATTTAAGTTTACTTAAATCCTGGTACATTCCCTGCTATAGTTTTCATTATCCTTTCTTTTAGTTGTAGCTAATTCATTGGTGAAATTGTTCCTCAGCCTTGAATAATTTTTTTAAATGTAACTTACAAGACAGACTTGTAAAAGGTACATGTCCGCATTTATTGTTTCTGTTTAGAGATAAAATGGCTATATAAAAAAGGCAAGAAAAACAATGATATGATAATTTCTGAGCAGATTCCATTTTATCTCTATATTTGCTCTTTGTTAGAAAAAGCATGGAACTGTGGTCCTTTGTAATATTTTTTTTTTTACTTGTAGCCTGACATTTCTAATGATGCAACAAAATGTTTTCAACAGTCTGACTTTTTGGTATTCAGTAATACTGCTTTAAAATATCACTTCACTCATGTAATGACAACTAATTTACAAACCATGCATATGTAGTACAGATTGATATGTGGAGTTGAATTTTAACATTTCTGTGTAATGAGACTGAGGATTTACACTCTAGAGAAGGCCATTCTAAATTCTGGAGGCCAAGTTAGAAAAGGTTATGAACGTAAATTAACATTTTTACATCTGACTTGTAACTTAGGGCACTTTCATGTTTCCTCTGCATAATCTGAATAGTAGAAAATGTTTGTAGATTTGTCACAATATGATATTTCATTATCTGTTTTATGATTCATCACATACAGAAGGTGATTTTATAAATCTTCTTATTTACTAGGCTAAACCCACTAAACTTGTGGATTATTTTCTGGGGAGACTCAACATAGCATTTACACAGATGGGGTATATTTAGTCAGATCATCAGGGAAATTATGTTGCTCTTTTTGATAAATACTATAAAAACTTTAACATCCAGCTATGTTACCCCCAGGGGTAACAACTTCACTGTGACTCCCATCCTCAAAGCTTATTGCCCAACGGATGTGTCACTGTGTTAAATTAAGTGAAAATAAGTCTATTTGGAGAAAATTTCTTTTTGGGACACAAGTATAGGTAAGATTACAGAAAACTTCCATGAGGGAGGAATTAATTTGTCACTCTGAATTATCTTAAAAACATTGCTCAATAACTCCAAAATATTCAATTTAAGAAGACCATATAAGTCCATACTTAAACCATCTAACCCTAGAGCTTTGCTATTTTTCCCCTTTTTTAAAAAACTTTTTTTAACTTCTATTTGAGTTATAGGCATATTCAGCAGATGAATTTGCTGATCATTATGGTTATTAGTAAACATTTTCTTTAAGTATTTATCAATTTTGCAATCATTGAGATTATTTTTATCTTTATTAAAGATCCTCATGGAATTTTTTAAACATACTAAGCATTCCCTCTATGTCTGAAGTAAAATTATCAGTGTGAGGATTTTGAATATTATTGATTTGTGCCTTTTTGCTTAAAATCTTACCTTTGTTAGCTAATCTGTGAAGATTTGTTGGAGTCCTCGCATAACAGTGCAATTTTAATTTTCCTAAAGCTATATCCACTTTATGTGTTACAATTGTTTGATATAGTTGGAAAGGTGGCCTAATGGTTAAGGTGTTTGCCTTACAAACACAAGGTGTAGGGTTTGAGTCTCACAAGGGATAATTAGCTAGGCTTAAAATGGCTCACAAGGGCAGTTAGCCTAGTGCTAATCTATGAGCTCTATACTTTGTCAGTAGATTTAATTACTTCAGTGTTATCTAATCTCTTTGTCTGTTTGTTGTTCAAACCTTGCTTTATGTAGATCTTGTATTTCTAATAACTCTTTATCCCACTCTTTTATTTTATTACTAGCCCATCTTCCCATTCTACCTTTAATATGAATTTTTAAGGAATCCTATAGTTTAACTTTACTAACCTGATCATTATCAGTCAAAGATAGAAAATTCTCAATTTGTTCATTAAGATAATTCTTACATTCTTTTCATTTCATCATATATACTGGAATTCTGTAAATAATCTGAAATGTTCTTAGATCCATTGATATATTAATACTTAGTATATTATGATCAGATAAAGGACATGGAATAGTTTTAATATAGTTAACGTTATTACTTAAATCTGTGGAAGCATAAATCCTATAAGTTCTAGTTTGCATTCCATGTGCATAAGAATAATGGGTGAAAACAATGACTTATCTTCTGCTTTTATTATTAAATCAACTAGATTATTATCACTAGTCCATCTGTTTAACACTTTAGCTGATGATAGAATTTTAGCTTTCTTCTGTTCACTTGTATGTTCTGTACTAGATATGCAGTTAAAATCTCCAGCTAAAATTAAACTACCCTTTCAGTGATTTTATAATAAATTAAAATTAAACTACCCTTCCATTGATTTTGTAATAAGTTTAAGTGATCTTTAGCCACTTTTGCACCTATTCCAGGGACTCAGTAAAATAGCTAGTGTATAGAGTTTGCCATTATATTTAATTACTGCAAATGTATATATTCCTTTGGAGTCATTAATAGATTTCATGACCCTAGGCATTACAGGAGATTTTCTCCAAAGTATAGCAGTCCCTCTTCTCTTTTTGTTTAAAGTAGCAGATGATAACATTTCATAACCTAAGTTATTTAGATATTGGATATCTTTATCTATCAGATGAGTCTCTTGCAAGAATATGATATCTCCTCTATTTATTTTTAAATATCTCATTAATGATTTCCTTTTGTTGCCATTGATTAATCCATTTACATTAATAGGCAATAGATTAAAACTATCCATACTGTGTATTTGAGAAGACTGATTTTACCAAGAGATAATACGATGCATCTATCCACCATATCAGTGTAGTTGTATATAAATCTCTAATGTAATCCTACACTATCTTAACTTTCCACATTTTTGACTTCTTCCTTTCTACTTACTAAACTATTAAAAATTGTAAGTAACAAAAACAGAAACAAGTCCATAACTGTAACTATATATTATTAATAAAACACAACCTACCATGGCTACAGAAGTTCCTAGTTTGTCTATCGAATAGGCAAACTACTAAACTATATTTCTACCAACAAAGACCTAAAATTTCATCAAAAACTAGCCAAAAGCTACCATGACTTACAAATAATTAATATAATATTATATATAAGTTAAAAAAATTAAAAGACCACTAACTTAGTTGTATATTTTGCCATTTTAAAGTATTCCTCCCATCACTAAATAAAGGTTTAGTAATCCATTTCTATTAATCACAAATAATAACTAATCTTGCAAATACTGTAGTACATATGTATTTATGTAATAGTGGTATAATTATCTATTAAATATTTCTAAATTATTTACTCATTTAATATTATTATAACTAAATCTTTAAACATGCAAGTAGAACAAAGTGGGACATGAAAGAATAAGGTTATATGTAAACTTACAGGTGACAGACAATCTAAGCTTACTAAACTATTATACAATAGGAAAATCAATGCATATGTGCATTTATCATGCTGAAATACATAGACATATTTTTATAACTCTAACAAAAACTCTTAATTTTAAAAGTGTAAGTACTATATTTTAACACTCTTAATATGATAAATATCAAACAATCATTTAACTTATTAAATGAATTCATAAAACATATACATTACTAAGGTTGAAGGGAATATCTTGCTACTGAACAGAGTCAAAAACTATTTGCAGCCTATATTGTAATTAAAGGTTACATAATGCTGATTTTAAAACACATTCTCTTCTCCCAGGTTCAAATATCTTAAACTCTACTCTTCTTTCTATCAAAATGAAAGAACTAACTGAGCAATAAAACACTCAAATTTCAGCTCTGATTTATGAAATTAGTTATTTCAGGTAATCTTAGTGAATCCAATGACATACAATATGCAAAAAAAACTTCAAAGTTCATGTAACCATATTTCAGTTTTCAGGATTTTTTATGTAATTTTCTGTGAAAATTATGAGATCTTATACATTTACTTTTCTGCCATATGCAGGTATTTGTAATATGTATTCCTTATAAGCAGTTTGCTATTCAAATATATTTTTCTGTCTTATTTGTATATGAATATTTTACATTATTTTCTATAACCTGCATTTCCAAACTCGGTTCTCTGTTAAAAATTGCAGCTTGTGCACATATATATTTCTTAGCTTACTGGTATTACTCTTTTATTAATATTGCATAAAATATGTTTCTTTCCTTTTACATTTACATATAATTCATACGGTCTTTACTCTTCTTATTAATTCTAGTAGTATATGCACTCTTGACTATATATAAAATAAGTCATGCATTCCTAAAGTAGATGTGTGTCTTTAGCAATTATGTACTGTTCTGGTCTGAGTTTCACAGAATACCAGAATGCCAGGGTATTAACATTTAATTACTGCATATGAAAATGACAACTCACAACATACTGCATCTGCAAATCTTTTTGTAAGTTTCTCATTCTTCTTAATTCCTCTAAAATATTCTAATCAGTAATAAATGTCTAATTTTACTCCTTCCTCTTAATATATACAGTTGGCTGAATAACACTGCAGCATAAGCTATTAACATTCATTAAAATGAAAGCAAATTATATATTAGAGACAGCACAATGCAAAAGATTACTATAGCTTTTATGTTTTCATTTCTTCACTTCTAAATATTTTCAAAAATAAATGTTATTTTGAGCAAATTTCTTGCATATACACTTGAAAAGAAGTTCAGATTTCTTCTCCTAGTTGTCACAGCCACAAATCAGGCACTTTCTGCTTTCAGAAACATTAGAGATGAACTTTAAACTCATCTAGGACCTGGAATTTCATCAGAAGAATTTGAGAAGCAGATAAATAAAAGCAAGAATCAAGCAGTTTCACACAACTAAATAATTCTTTTGATCTCAAGCTTATTTTAAGTGCTAATTGCTTTATAAACGACATGTGAAAGGAATGTTATAAACAAAAAAGAAAACAATCACCAGCACTTTAACACTTCTAATTAGCATATTACTTAGATCTGACATTCATTTAACCTACCAATGCTCATACTGAGTAAAATCACAACAAATAAAACAAAATTCTTATCTTATATAGGCTTTCAGTTACCAATTATATTAATTACAGTTTAATGTCATTTTCAAACAGGAAATATTTCTAAACATTCAGAAATGCATTTATAAGTTTAGTTTAAATGATACTTGTTATAAGCGTTTTAACTTTAGAAGCATTTTCCATGAATTCAGCTCACTCTGTCTCTTAAGGGATGCAGCATTGCAGTCCATTTCTTCAATGTTCTTAAGGCTTTTATTTTTATTAACAAATATAGATGCCTCTCCCAATGTGTCAAATACTTTGACTCCTTCAGGAAGAAACATTTTGATCTTTGCAGGAAACATCAAACTAGCTTTAATATTCTTTTTAATTTCTTTAATGAGTGGCAAGCAAGATTTCCTTTTACTCATTACTTTGTTGTTATAATCATTGCAAAACTGATTACATGCTATCCAGTTTTAATAGGTTGGCTGGACCATGCTTTTTTATTATTTGTTTTTTTCCATGCTGGACATAAATTTAACAATTATTGAATGTGATGGTGAGTTTTTCTTCTTTGAAGGTGTTCTCAAGGATCTATGTGCTCTTCCAATCCCAAGTGATAAAGTTTCAGGTAAATGTAACATTTTATGTGGCCAGGTTGTTAAGATGCTGATATTGTCTCCCTCATCTTTTTCTGGTATGCCATAAATTCTGATATTTTTTCATCTCAGTTTAATCAACTTTATCTATGAGACAGTTATTTTGTTTTAAAAGAAATTCAGTCTGAGACTCACCATCGGTTATTCTCCCTTCATGATTATTTAAAGCTTTTTCCATACTGCTGATTTGTGCACTTTGTTGTTTCATAAGAATTTCTAAATGTTCCATCTTCTTTCCAGACTCTTCTTTGAAACTTTCTATTTTGGTATCCAGTTTGTCCATTTTAAGTAATACATGCTGCATACTACATATTAGTGACTGCATATTTTTTTAACAGAAGAATCCTGAGTGACATTTTTGAGTGGCTTATGTTGAAGTCTTTTCTCTCTTAAACAAGCCGAGGAAAATTTTGAAGAACTTCAAGCTATAAATATTTTCTGTTACTATCAGTGAATGTAAATATACATCAAGTATCTCTAAATTTTAATTTTTTTATTAAATTTTCTGTCGGGGGAAGTTTTCAGTCACAGAGCTTTCACCAGTTGTTGCTCTCACTTAGCCATCTTCTAAATTAACTCATTCTTCTGAACATTTTTTTCAGCCAAGACCTGTCTTATGCATCAAAAATAATGGAAATGTCATATGCAAGGACAGTAATCAGCATGTAGGCAAATGTCCTGAGATGTTAGGACAAAATTAATTCCTATATTTTATGTAATAGTTGCATAAAATAGTTATTCCATATCTAAAATACCTAAATGTTATAAGAAACAGAATAAGCAACTAAAATGCTACAAGAATAAGCTTTTATTTAGGCAAAAAAAGTTAAGTTCTATCCTTTGTACTGACTATCAGCATTGTGATTGGGATACATGAGGAAAATGGATATAACCACCACCAACAACAACACAGGGGATAATGGAAACACTGCAGTGGCAATAAACACAAGTCAGGAATGAGCACTCAGTCTTGGAGCTCTAAGGCAGAATCCTTCTCCATGGAATAGTTGAACCATCCTTTTAATTTCTCCTCCTCTACTGAGGTTCGCAGCACTGCTCAGAAAAGTTAGAACTGCTGTATACATATGTATGCATAATAAAAGTAGACAAGATTAGCCATTAGTATTTGAAATTTAGTGAGCATCATGTATTTTATTTATCTGCTGTTGCATAAAAGGGGATCCAATGTGATAGAGATAGGAAGCGGATCTGTTTCAAACAAAGGTAGACAAGGAACTTCATAGCATCTTCTATATCTAAACAGAAATGATTTACATTGTGTGATTTGCATGACAGAGTGAGAAACTGGATCCCTTGAGGGTTACTGGCCATCGGCCTTCAGAAAAATTGTAGTTTAATGTCTAAAGGCTTTGATGCTGACCACACCAAGCCTACTTGTAAGAAGAATCATTTTATGGCTGCAGTTTTTTACTGACCTATATACAGCTTTCCATCTGTTGGTATACACAACTAGTGCTTCAAAAGTGATCTTTTTATCATGGTTTCCTGATGGCTGTTAAAATAATTCAGTAATCCAATCCTAGACCCTCAGAAATGAAAGCAGAAATATGTTGATGCTTACATGTAGTGGATCTGCTTTTCTCTGTTCTTCATATGCTTTCTTTTCAGTTTTTAACCATCAGCTATGACCGGTGTTTCCCCTTCTAATTTTTATCTTCCCATCTAGACTTAATGGTTTATCCCCTCCTCCCAAAAAAGTGTGTGTGTGTGTGTGTGTGTGTGTGTGTGTGTGTGTGTGTGTGTGTGTGTGTGTGTGTGTATGCATGTGTGTGTGGTGGGCAAGTGGGGGCTGCTAGCCTGTGGCCACACCTTGTGGAAGATTAAATTTATCTTCTGTGCAAAAAAAGACACAAACTGAGGTATCCTTATGCAGCCTCATCTGATCACTGAGTCATTTTTGTTATGCTGTAGAAAATCCCCCTGGAGTGCAGGCATACAATGGTGTAATCAGTGGATGTGGGTGTTTTGCACATGGTGTGCTATTATACCTACCTGTTACTCCTATATGCACGTGTACCTGTATGACACTTCTTTGGTTTCCACACTCAGCTGGAGAGCATCACAGTGCCTGTAAACTCTATGTGCCTTCCTCCTAAGGTAGTTGTGCTAGCCATTGATTGCTCAACCACCCTCCATCCCCCAGCTAACCCTTCAACATCTGGGGTTGCTAATTAATTCCAGGTCACAAGTGTAGTAGGTAGTTGCTGTGCCAATGTACCAGCAGGACTTGTTTTTTTCTATTTTGAAAGCAAGACATGTGGGCTACCAAATAAGGAAGTTATAACAGCACTGACATGATCTGATGCTAGTGCTTTTCAGCTTGTCATATTCATATCTGCTTCCTTAAGCTACAGCTTCATTTTGTTTTTGACCAACACAAGATCTTGGTCATGATAAAGCTGCTAGTAAGAGATTTGTTCTGTGAGCTGACAGCTAAACATTTGAACAAAGTGCCTAGACCAGCGAATGGTTAAATGTATTTCACATCATTTACTTTATTTTGCCAAGGGGTGCTCAGTACTGACTACCACTTGTTCTCATGTCTCCCTAATACCAGTCCTAAGAGCGAACCCCCTCTCCCTCTATTCACCACATCTATACTAGGACTACTCACTTCAAGTGTGATGCTGTGGTAAGTTTTAAAAAAGCTTCTCTGGCCAGGGTCATTACTTGTTTCTTCTTATGTGCAGTGTTTCCAGGTAGCTGGAACCTCATTTGTGCTTCCACATCTACACCCACATAGGGTTGAGTTGCTGCTAAAATGAGGTCAAGGTTCCCATGAGCTGAGGCCACTGTTATTCCTCCAGTCTGCATTAGTGGATGGCAGGGCCTTGGCCTGTTCTGACACCCTCCGTGAAATATAGTAGGCCAGTAGTCATACCATCCCATCTTCACAGCAGGCTTCTCTGGCATCCAGCCTGCTGTTTGAACCCCAGTCACCTACATCAGAGCTAGGACTCCAACCCCCCTGATGGAGCTGTAGGGATAGGTGACAAACATTACTTCAGTTCTGACAATACAACTCCTAAAACAGTGAAGTTGTGCTACTTTCTGTTGGATGCAGAGGATTTTCTGGTGGCATCTTTTGTAAACATTAAATGATATCAGTAAGTACTCAAGTTTCACATCTATAGGGAAGGTTAAAGATTATAATTTCACTATAT
Source organism: Protopterus annectens (assembly GCF_019279795.1). Lineage (NCBI taxonomy): Eukaryota > Metazoa > Chordata > Ceratodontiformes > Protopteridae > Protopterus > Protopterus annectens. The sequence goes on along the minus strand of NC_056728.1, from coordinate 1,815,326,376 downwards.
ATCTCTATTGTACAATTGTAATTGGTCATGGTTCATTAAAATGTGCTAGCTTTGCAAACTATACAGTAGTACACTGGATCCTGTGCTGAATCACTTTGACTACTTTTTGAGGGGGTGGGTAGCAAAATAAGGAATGTGCTTGACTGTCTTTGGGGTTACCCTTGATAGTATAATGTGGGTGGTCATATGCAGGGCATTAAGTGGGCTAACTTATGGCTTTGTTTGCTTTGAGGCAGTAGGAATGAGTCTGACAGCAGTAATTTTCTGTAATTGTATCCAGTTTAGCCTTTGAGGTCATTTGTTTGTGAAAGAAGGATACAGTCATCAGAAAACTAGAGATCATAGTCAGATGTCTTAGAAACGTTGCAAATAAGCTGAAATATCTCCATCTGATCTGTATTCTGTGTCAATACCAGTAGAAAGGCATTCTTTGGTAAGAATTAAGGTTTGTGCTAGGAGATGGAGAACAGAACTGGGATGTTGAAACACTCTTGCATGACTCTCACTTCAGTGGTGACTGGTTTGGTTTGTGAAGCACTGCAGATAATGTTGGCAGTTACCTGGTCCTACAGTAGCATCAAGTCTCTGATAAATTTGCTGGGGGAACCAAATTATGCCAGTGCCTTCCATAAGGCATAACCAGGTTCTGTCATGCGTATGTATTATGATGTTTACATATATGATGCTACACAAATATTTAACTCTGTATTTTGTTTGATTACAGTGTTTCTCTTCATTTCACAAAATATGTATGAGGAACCGTTTATCTAATCATATATATATCTATCTGTCTATCCATCTATCTATCTATCTATCTATCTATCTATCTATCTATCTATCTATCTATCTATCTATGTGAATGCACACATGTATGTATGTCAGGTGCATTACAGGTTACCAAGTTCAAAGTGGCTGTAGCTATGAGCTAATAACTTGTATGATACTGTTTAACTGTTCCAAGACACAAAGCTGCTGTATGCAGCTTAGCAAAACAGGAGAAAAGCAGTAAATGAAAAATACTATCTCCCATGCTTCTGTGAGTAGAAGATGGCTGATATGTGTGTATGTGCTTTGAAGGTGTGTGGACATGTAGAGAAGAATTGACAGGTTGGGAACAAGCTACCTGTGCACATGGAGATACCATAACATGACACGATTTACAGGGAAAAAGGGGAAACATATCTCAAGTGCAACAGCAGAGCCATTGCTTCTCATATGCAGGACCTAGCAGTGGGATGCATTAACATATTCAGTGAGTGGAGACATGTTCCACACTCATCATTTACACTATACTTACCGTCACATCAGCAAAACAAATGTAGGCGAAACTATGTGTATAGTGTGTCATTGTCATTTGGAACTGATGGTTTTGACAATCACTCTGCTGTCCATGTATGCATGTCACATGAGTATCAGAGGGAAACAATGCATACCAGAAACATTATTCCCCTTAATGTTACATTTATAGCTACTTTCCCTGCATAAATCTATCCATATGCCTACTCTTCACAATGTAGTTGAGCTTCAAGATTACACTGTATACTGGGACAGATGATGATAGGTTGTTATTATGTTGTAATGTACACAGTTTCATCTCTTCTAGTGAGTTGTGATCATGTACACACGTTTGCATGTGTAGCTTATCCTCCTTCCCATATGTATGACATCTACAGACTTCCACACACCTTGCAGGTGGAAACAAGCAGTACAATAACTGTTGAAGTAGATTACGGTTGTCATCTATGAACAAGCTTCTCCCTGTAATAAAGGGTTGGATTCCCTCAGCCTCCAAACTATACTGTGTGGTGGACTGCATCTGCAGTATCTGTATGAAGCAGAAGATGACTGTTCACTAACAGATAACTCCTTACTTTGCTGAATGGGGAGAGCATTGACATGAAATGGGAATAACCAAGCTGTTAGGCAGCTATTCTTTGACAAATGTTGTCCAAAGTGAATACAATCACTGGAGACTCACAGTGGAACAATGTCTGAAAGTGTGCATGTGTTTGTGTGTGGTGCATGTGTCTCTCTCTCTCTCTCTCTCTCTCTATATATATATATATATATATATATATACACACACACACACACACATATTGTGCTATACATATACAGAGAGAGGAAATGTAATGGGATACATGAATTTTTTTTTCTGAGTGCAATCTGCACTTGTGAATCAATGAATGGCAAAGCCATGAGTGTGTAAGTGACATTCTAAGGCCAGATTGTATGAGGAAAAGTATGTTTAATGGTTTTGTGTGCCCTACTATGTATTTTGTTTGCATAATACCTTCTAGCTAAAACTTTAAAATAACTATTGTGGAAAAAGAGCAAGTGCATGATCTGTGTATTTTTTATTTCTTTATTTACAGTTGTCTTTTAGATTTTATGTTTTAGGCAAAGTACCAATCATATTGTAGGTTACTGGGTGACAAATAACTATCATTTATCCACCAATCATATTATATGTTGTGTGATGAGTAACTTTCATTTATTCATTAATTCTTTGACTTAATCCAGTTCAGGCCTTTGAGGGAAGACTTGGTCTAACCAGGCAGTTAAGGAGCACATACCAGAGACACTAATCCCAGATATTATGTTATCACATTCAAGGAGGAACACACACACACACACACACACACACACACACACACACACACACACACACACACACACACACACACACACACACACAGTGCATATACATAAATATTAAGCAGTATAAGTAGATTTTGTGTGTGTGTGTGTGTTATGCACTCTGAAAATGATAGCAGGTGGAGTGAAAACTGATTAGGTATATATTTGTAAGTTTGTAAGTTAGGGCATTACACTAAATTGGGGCTGATAAATAATATCTTAGCTTAAAAGGAAAGGGAATATATATTTCAGCACTGAAATACATTATTAATAAGCAGCATCTAATACTGAAAACCAGCAGTAATGAATGGATCTGTAAGAATGAACACAAGTAAGATTTGCTCAGTGCAGTGTCAGGATTTAAAAAATGAAATCTCTAACTGGCAGAAACAAGACATGCTTTAAAAATACATCATGCCAAAAAGAGAGGAATAGGTGCACCTGAAAATGTATGAAAGGCAATAGCTGATGAAACAGGCTTATTGAGTTAAGGATAATCCTTATGAATAGGAATGAGGCTTTTAGAAAATGCTAATTATATGTAGAAGAGGCATGCCTGTACAGTACATCTATCACAAGTATAAGGAAATCTGAATTCAGAGCAGGCAAAGTCATTAACAAATGTCAAAATATACAACCCAGGAGTGAAGCTGGGGGATAAGAAGAGAACTGCTTGGATTTTATATATGTTGGTTGGGAGGTGAGATGGTGGAGAGTTGGATAGCAAAAACTGACAGTGACAGAATTAAACCATATTTTCAGCAGTTACTGATAACCATGTGCTCATGAATAACAACAGGGGAGTAATGAATGCAGAACTGAACAGCTGTGGGTAAGGAAAAGCAGACTGATGTAAACATAGCTGAAGACAATGCTAAAGCAATGGTTTCAACTGAAGAGGTACAGATGAAGTGATACAGACAATCTACTTGAATGAAAGAAGAAAAAATAAATAAATGCAATATTCTTTGCAGACTGAAAGTATAACATATTAGAGCTTTGACGGCTGACATCTACCTGAAATCAGCTGGAAAAGTGAATTTAAGTACACTTTTATCTGCTCTTTTACATATAGTATTGTATTTAATTTATTTATTTGTGTTTTTCACTGAATATTAACTCAACTGAAGTTGTGGCTGTCTCTACAGAGTACTTTTTAGAATTTCTGTGTAGCCATTGATAGCAGTGGGGGGTAGTTTCAGCTCATCACTGACATCCTGTCTTACCTTATATAAGTGGTACACTTTGAGTTTTCTCTGCTTAATATCAGAGCTTTGGCCGGCTAACATCTACCTGAAATCAGCTGGACGTATAAGTGAATTTAAGTACACTTTTATCTGCTCTTTTGCATATAGTATTGTATTTAATTTATTTGTGTTTTTCACTGAATATTAACTCAACTGAAGTTGTGGCTATCTCTCTACAGTTAGTTTCCCACCTACCTTCCCTGTTTTTGTTTTGGTATTAATGTTGGTGGTTTTGAAACTGCCCGCCCCTCTTGTAGATTTGTATTTGGATACTCCTTCTGGGCCCATCTCATTTGCTCACTCAACCGAGTGCAGAGAGATCATATTCTGATTTCAGGCACTCCTACTGTGTACAAAGAGAGCATTTGGGAAGGACAACCCCTGTAGCCTCTTAATCCTGCTCTGTTCCTTCCCTCAAAAAAAAAAAAAAAAATATATATATATATATATATATATATATATATATATATATATATATATATATCTTATTCACCTGCTTTTACTGTAACTGTCTTAGTTGCTCTTCTGCGTGCTATCTGTTCAATCGCTCTTACTCTGCACTTATTACTGCTTGTTAGTAGCCTTCTAATTTACTGCCTTCTGCACTTGTTTTTTAGTCATTTGTTAATTTAATTGCATTTATTTGAACTGTATTTGTCATAGTGTTGCTACATGCTCGGGTGTGCTGGCTTGCATTACAATTTGAATTGTATTTACTGCTGTTTTAGCTGCTTTTCTGTAACAAAAAAAAATTCTAAGCTTGTTTCCCGCCTTTCCTATAACTAGTCAAGTCCAGATACAGACTTGCTGTATCCAGGACTGTATGTAAGCTTCTGAGCCCCCAAGCCTTTCTGTGTTGGAGGAAAGCCTTCTAGCTTATCAGTGGGAGTGGTAAGCACTAGGTAGCCTATCCTCCACGGGAAGAGTGAGTTTTGGCCCTGAAATTGTAGTTTATTTGGCTATTTGGGCAGTTTTCCATCTCTTTCAACTTGCTGGCTTAAAAGCCTACGTTTGCATTTGTTCCCCACCTTTCCTGTAACTAGTCTAGTCCAGGTACAGATTTGATGTATTCCAGGACTCTTTGTAAGCTTCTGAGCCCCCCAAGCCTTTCTGTGTTGGAGGGAAGCCCTCTAGCTTATCAGTGGGAGTGGTAAGCATTAGGTAGCCTATGTACCACAAGAGGTACCTATCCAAGAGGATTACTGGCTTCAAACAGTTGCCCTATGCAGCACGATTGAAAAAGCTAAGACTGTTCTCTGTTGCATACCGCTTTCTCAGAGGCGATCTCTGTCTAACGTACAGAGCCATGTCCAACCCAGAATTGTTGAACATGCTCCATCTTAGCAAAATCAAATTTACTCGAGCTACACGCTCTAGGGATATAAACCTCAACACAACAATGAATGGAATATGCTGGAGGGATAGATTCCCTTCGCAGAGACTTCCCTTACTATGGAACAGGGTCCTGATCTACATAAGACAGAGCCCCTCACTATCACTCTTCAAGAGGAACCTTGATGAGTGGATGGGTAACAGAAAGTTCACACCGGGGATCACACCAACAGCACTACTAGATAGGGGCCAAGGGTGCTAGCTGCTAGTACAAGGGTCTAGGGAACTACTAAAGGGGCGGTGAATACTGCACGACGTGGCTGGGCTAATATATGCCTTTGGGCAGATAGCCCAGTACCAACCTATGAACCTATAAGAGGAGTGGTTCCTGGCCCAGAAATTGTAGCTATTGGCCGTTTGGGCAGTTTTTTTTCCATCTCTTTCAATGTTCTGGTTTAAAAGTCGCACTTGCGTTTATTTCCTACCTTTCCTGTAACTAGCCTAGTCCAGATATAGACTTGCTGTATCCAGGACTGTTGGTAAGCTTCTGAACCCCGCAAGCCTTTCTGTGTTGGAGGAAAGCCTTCTATTTTATCAGTGGGAGTGGTAAGCACTAGGTAGCCTGTCTACCATGAGAGGAGAGGTTCTTGGCCCAGAAATCGTAGTTTATTGACCATTTGGACAGTTTGTCCATCTCTTTCAACTTTCTGGTTTAAAAGACCACATCTGCGCTTGTTTCCCATCTTTCCTGTAACTAACCTACTGGGTAGCACTAGAAAGCCTTAAACTGATACAAGCCTTCTAGCTGAGGAGAGAGACTTTGGCGTGATTAAGTATCAGTTTTCTGTACTTTCTTGCTGTACTTAACTGTTTTCTACCTAAACGCAGATTTTGCAGCGTTTAATGTGATTTAAAAGCTTGTTTTTTCACATATTGTACTTATTTGACTGCCTGCACTTTTAAAAAGTTGTTTTTTGTTTAAATAATTTAACTGTTGTAGGCTACACACTAAAGTGTGATAGCCTTTTCTGATCGTTTGTAGTAATTTAAAGCTGTTTTAAGTGTATTTTTTTACTGTGTTGGCCTTATCTTTTCAAAAAAAAAAAAACAAAAAAATTCCTTGTTTCCCACCTTTCTAAGCTAGTACAGTCCAGTTTTCAGGCTAGTGCTGAATTCAGGGCTGTGATACAAGTTTCTGAGTTGCCCATACCTTACTTGGATAGAAGGAAGTTTCTCTGTTCACCTGTGAGAGCGGGGAGCTTTGAGCAACCTATCTGTCCCCGGAGGAGTGGTTCCAGCCCAGAAGTTAGTCGTTTATTGGCCATTTTGGGCTACTTTCTATCTCTTTCATTTCCCTACTATAAAAACTGCGTTTGCCCGGTTTTGCGCACCGGGCAGTGCCGGTTAGCTACTCTTAAATTATTCCCGGTTCCACTAAGTCTCCTCTTCAGTTTTTCCCTTGAAACTAGTCTAACTCTCAACCAAAGCACTTAAAAAGCACCTTACAACCCAGCACTTGCTCAGACCTAATAGCAAACACTAATATACCCTGACACTGATTGCTCAGCAGGGCAAGGCTCTTTATTCACCCCTCACCAACCAAGCGACTAAGTAGCTCACCCTACTATTCCGCATGACGAAAGGGCAACTTCAGGTGCACTCTCCAGTCCAGCTGATGAATCTGGGTATCCTGAGGCAATGTTACAACTGCCTGATGTACACAGACAACCCTCTTCTCCTACCACAAAACACTAACATATGCGAGAGATGCAATTATACAGCCAAACTGGAAGCTAACCTGTCTCCACCCAAGACTGGAACAGACAGTCAAGAGGAGAAAGTTAACATTTGCACCACATCTCCAGCCTCACACAGACCTACTAAAACAGTACTGGCAAAAAATGCACATAAATTCACAAAATCATACTCGGGGGCTCTAAATAAAAACCTGCAAAAGCATCAGAGACCTCCAAATCAGACACCCAAACAACCTGCACTTACCATCACAAACCAGACAACACATAAAACACAAAATCAGTGCGCCGCACAATCACAGCCCTTAAGGCGAAATAACATACCTAACACACTAGTAATAGGTGACTCTATAGTCAGGCACACTGACGTCCCACTCACTAGGCTGGGTAAGCAGAAGGTTACTGTTAGCTACCTGTCGGGAGTCAGAATCCGCCACATAACACAAGCACTCAGGTCACTCCATAACAAGTACAAATATGACTCTGTGATTGTTCATGTTGGTGTGAATGACCTGAGACATACCTCCCTGGACTACATGAAAAGAGACATGGAAGAGCTCTCTGATCATGTAGCCCAGGCTGGTGTGACCCTGACCCTGAGTAGCATCCTGTCCTCACCAAGAATGATACCTCAGTATAAAGAAAAAATGATCAGTTTCAACAATTGGCTAAGCTTCTGGTGTCATTCAAAGGGGATCCAGTGTCTGTCAGCCTGGGACGACATGCTCGACAAGCTGCATTGCTTTGCAAGAGATGGCTTGCACCTGTTACCCCTAGGCTTTCGAATACTGGCCAAGGCTCTTGCTGCCCCCATAGTGCCTTTTTTAGGCAGGGCTCAATAGTCAAACCCATCTCCGTAAACAGCACAATTAACAAAAAACTGAGGGTTATGCTACTCAGCACAAGGAGTTTAAATCTCAAAATGCACATGCTCAAAGCACTCCTCAGTATGGAGAACGTTGACATCTGTGCAGTAACTGAAACCTGGTTCAAGGCTCCAGAGAGCACCCCAGCACTACCGGGCTACAACTCATACCACATGTTTCGGCCACAGAACATGGACCGAAACACAAAAGGAGGGGGTGTATCCATATTCATCAAGGATACCTACACCTCCAGGTTAGTGGAGTAGCATGATACCTCTGAGATCATCCACGTGCAACTAACATCGGTCAAATCTGCAATGCAAATTGTGGCCTGCTACAGATCACCCTCCATGACCCAGGACCACCTCTCCACCTTTCTGGAGATTTTAATTACCCTACCATTCACTGGGAAAACTACTCAAGTACAAATTCCCAGGCCCAGCACTTTCAGGAATTCATCAACTCAAACACCCTGGATCAGCTGGTAAACACCCTACCAGAGGTGAAAACATATTGGACCTGGTCATCACCAACATGGGTGACAGGTGTTCCACACCGGAGGTCAACCCATCACTGGTTAGATCAGACCATAAACTAATCACTCTGGATGTCCACACCCCACCACCACCCCCAACTAAGGAAACCACAGTAAAAAACTTTTCTAAAGCAAACTTCACCTTACTTAAGACAGAGGTGGTAAGTTTCACAGCCCCCACACTAAAGGATAATGCTGCCCAAGATGCAGAAACCTTTACAAATGCACTCTATGAGCACCTACAAGGATGCATGGAATGTGCCATCCCCTAGCAGAACCAAGACTCACTCCTCTAAGAGAAGGAAACCAGTTTGGTGGACCCCTGCAATAAACAGGCTATACAATATAAGGAGGAAACTAGTTCAGAAAAAAAGCAAATCCCAAGAAGGAAAGACATCCCTGATCAGTATCAGTAAGAAACTAAGGTCCCTCATGAAATCATACAAGGCTAACTTCAAAAGAAAAATAGCCAAGGATTCAAAATATTACCACAAAGCCTTCTTTAACTATGTTAAGAATCTAAGTGGCAACTCGCAGATATGCACTGAACTAGTGCAAAATAGCACAAAATATACTGAGCCTACTGATACTGCCAACATCCTGACAGATTCAGTGCAAACTTCACCCCCCTCTCACCTCTAAAAGGGCCCACAAAAGTACTGGAAAAGTGTAATGTCCCAAAAATCACAGACGCACAGGTGAAAACAGCCCTTTCAATAGCCAAACCACAGCATCAATGGGGCCAGATGGTGTCCCAGGCTGAATCTTGCACGAGCTACAGAACGAAATAACCCCCCACCTAAACACGCTGTTCATCCTCAGCCTCTCCACAGGCTACGTGCCCATAGAATGGCACACAGCAACAGTTAATCCTCTCCACAAAGGAGGGGCCACAACTGACCCTGGTAACTATCGCCCCATAAGCCTGACTAGCCTGGTCTGCAAGGCTATGGAGCGCATCATCATGAAACTCATTAACAAAGACACTGGGAACCTCCAAACACTTGACCCGACCCAGTTCGGCTTTGTTAAGGGCAGATCATGCTTACTAAACCTGGTTGACTTCTTCGAGACAGTCATCAAGGCAATAGACGAGGAAAAGGTGGTTCACACAGCCTACCTTGACCTTGCCAAGGCTTTTGACACTATTCCTCACTTGGGTATTACAGAAAAACTCACCAGCCTGAACATAAACCCCTATGTCACGAGATGGGTTGCCAACTGGCTTACAGACAGAACTCACATGGTAAGAATAGCGGGCTCCAGGTCTGACTCTACACCAGTCACAAGTGGTGTCCAGCAAGGCATGGTCCTGGGACCCCTACTGTTCGGCATATACTTCTCAGAAGTACAGGCAAACACAGGAGGACTATGGCTAACCAAGTTTGCTGATGACTGCAAACTGGGAGCCATAATTGACTCTCCGGCTGACACAGACATCCTCCAAAAGGGCCTTACTGAGACGGACACCTGGTGTCAAAGTCATGGCCTCAAGTTAAATGCCAAAAAATGCATAGTCATCCCGTTTGGGAAAACCAAAACACCCACGAATTACCACATAGGTGGCAGCCCCCTTAATACAGAAGAGATAATAAGAGATCTGGGGACCCAGGTAGATAGTAATCTCTCCTTTGACAATCAAATCTTTCTATGTGGCCCATCTAATTACTAAAGGGTTCGCATCTAGAAATAAAGAGGTTATAGTGCCCCTCTACTCGTCACTCATTAGACCCATCATAGAGTACAATGCCCCATTTGGGATGTACCTCACAAGACACTTTCAACAGCTGGAAAGACCACAAACGTACCTCACCAAGAGGATTACTGGTCTCAAACATATGTCCTATGCAGACTTTTGAAACACAAAAACGGTCACCAATTCAGCAAGCTCCTACCAACAGCGATTAAAAGGAAGTAGTCTTTGCCTTGACCGCAACACAGTAACGTACTCCACCAATAAAAGCAGGCGGTAACACCAAACCATAGAAAAACCTTAGCGCCAAGTTTATTTCAAGTAACAAATGTTTTCGGCTGAAGTACAACCACAGCTTCTTCAGAGATTTAAAAAACCCGCCAAGCTGGGTTTTATATGCGATCATAGCTTATGTGTAAACCAGATTTTAAAGGGCTATGCTAATTGTTATATATGAAACATTCAGTGACTAAATCAATATATGTCAGCTTAATAAACATTTAACAAAGTCCTATGCAGCCCAACTGAAAAAACTCCGGGTGTACTCAGTGACATATCGCTTGCGCAGAGGTGATCTCTGCCTGACTTACAAAGCCATGTCCAACTCAGAATTGATGGACATGCTCCACCTAAAGAAATCCATGTCACTGCGAGCTACGCGCTCTAGTGAGCTAAACCTCGCCACAACAATAAACAGAACATACTGGAAGGATAGATTCCTGTCACAGAGACTTCCCATGCTTTGGAACAAAATTCCAGATTACATCAGGCAGAGCCCCTCACTAACACTCTTCAAGAGAAACCTTGACGAGTGTATGGGTAACAGAAAATACACCCCTGGGATCACTTCATTGGCTCTGCTTGACAGAGGATCAGTTAATTAATCAATGGGGAGGCGAAAGCCGACACACTCTGGCTAGGCTTATAAATGCCCTCGGGCAGATATCCTAGTACCTACCTATGAACCTATTTATTCTAGAAAATAAAGAATAGCTGTGATTGATAAAACCCAGATTAGGCCACAGTACACCTGCAGATATTTTATCTATAGTTTAAGGATAGAAACATTATCTAACTTGGTATTATCAGAAAGGAGCATTTTATATATCTATAGGTGAAAGTTCACTTTGATTGCCTTTTCTGTATTCATTCTCAGATGGTTTTGCTGAAAATGATTTTAGGGTATCAAGGAAGTCTTACTGAAAAGGCTTCCATAGAATAACTTTAACAGGGGGAAAAGTAAAGCATCTTTTCATTAGAATATGGCTGTTATTTACATAACTGTTTATGACAACTGAAGACAGGTAGTCCAAGAATGATCCTGGATATTGGTAATGGCAAAATTTGAACTGTGGTGTTGTGGAGAATGTAAAGTCTGTAGAGAAGATTATTTATTAGCAGTGGCTGCAAAATAGTTATTAATAGCTGAAAAGGGAAAATGGAAGTAAGGTAAATGTTTTATCAGATGTTTTATTAATGTTTGTTAATCTGGTGTAATAAGTGATATTAGCTGATGCATGTATGCAGTAGTGACTTGCAGGGATATTCTTAAAAAAGGAGACAGGTGTTAACTGAACTAAATATGTTTGTAAATATAGTATAAATACATTTATGTAACAACATTTGACTGCAGCCATTTTAAAATAGGGGAAATATCTATTTGCTAAGGAACTGACAGCTAATGAGAGACTACTTTATGTGCTAAGACGAGTCAGTAGATGTAACTAATCAACAAAGTTATGCAATGCATTTCAGATAGTTAGATGATTGAAATTAAATTTGTATAAAACGTCAAGACTCAAAAGTTATAGCAATTTCTTTGAAAACTACTTTAATCAGATGAAAAAAATGGATAAGTTTGAAGATAGATGCAATAAAGTTGATGGAAATACATGCAATGAAAAAGTGGAACCAAATAAATTTTGTGGAACAGGTGAATATTTAGATCAGGGAGTGGTGAAAGGAGTAATCAGAAAAAGAAAACAGAGCAAACTATGGGGTCCATGTATAAAACACAACAGCAGAGAAACAACAGTATGCATACAGCTAACCCAGAAAGAAATGTTAAGGGATAAATGTATTTTAATTCAGACATGGACAAAGAAAGCCCAACAATGAAATGTTTCCTTTTAAGCAGGGCGGGACTGCTATAAAAAAGAAATATGACATGTCAGTTATCCTTACTGGCTATATTTGCTGAGTCAGTAGGAAAAAAAAGAAACAATCAATGCCAGGATTATTGAGTTACTGCAGGAAATTTGTATGGAAATGTTAATTAAATATGAAGATGCTGAATCAGGGACACAGGGAATAAATCTGAATAAATTAATGGGACCTGGCAGATTATACCCAAGAGTACTTAGAGTGCTGGCTGTGGAGCAATCAGAGCCAATGTCAATTACAAACGTCTTTCCAAAACGAATGGATGAAAGATTGATTATTTATGCCTGAAGAGATGCAAAAGATGCAGCACTATGCAGGAAAGGATATAGATCATATAACAGTTGCTATAAACACAGGCAGTGTGTACTGCTGAGTACCTCTCTTACCATGAATATGTGTGAAATTAAACACAGGTGTTAAATTGAAATTTGCTGTAATTCATCCTGGTGTACATTGTATTGTCTGTAAGTTAGCTGTGTTACTTAGAGACCAATGCCTAGAACTTAATCTGGTGGATGCAGTACTGTCCTGGTCAGTGTTACTGCTTATGGACAGTTCTGTTTCTCAGGGGCTATAGCTATGTTGTCCGGTACCCATTGCATTGTCTTTAAGTTGACTATATTATTTAGGAACTGGTATCTAGAAATTGCTCTGGTAGATGCATTCTTGTTCTGTTTAGTGGTACTGCTGAAGGACTGCTCTGCTTTTAGCTGCTGTTCTAGTTGACTGTATTATTTAGGGTCCAGTGTCTAGAAATTGCCGTGGTGGGTGCTGTACTCTTCTGTTCTGTTCAGTGTTATTGCTTGACTAAGGTTGTGCTTTTAGAGACTAGCTGTTGCAGTCAATGCCAGTAACTGCTCTGTGGTGTACGAAAGTATCTTGAGTTGTGCGAACACCTGTAACTCTATAAAGTAACCGTATAATGTTTGCAATGGTGTCCTAAGTGATTGTTCCATGGTAAAGGAACTCAGCTATTTACTACCTAACATACCTAGCATGTTAATGTTAACACTCAGCATTCATTCTGTGGTATAAATTATTGTGATCAGCTCCTAGCAGCAACTGTTCTGTAGTGTGTTCAAGTGACCAGTATAGTCCTAGAAGTGAGTGACCTATATAATAGAAATGAGTTGTAACTCTACAAATTATTTGTGTGAAATTAACAGTACTTTGTACAGTATAGCCTCATTTTATATATTTTCTTTAAGTATTGCAAGATTAGCAACCATGTAGCCTAACCTCAGAGTATCGCCCTAAATATCTCAAAGATAAGCATTCAGGACCACCTATAGTAGTCCCCCAGCACCACTCTGAGAAATATGATCACCCCTAGCTATTCATCCTCTGCCAGTATGGCTCAATAGTTTACTGTCTCCTACTATGTGGCCAGTCTGATTGCACTAGGTGCAGCAGCTGCCTTATGCCTACTGATTGTTCATTGCTTCTACCAATTGGTAGTACAGTGTGTGAGAGATGTAAATATTTAAGAAACATGAAGTCAAACCTCTCACACCAATAAGAATTATATAAAGCACATCAATCCCAGTGCACTACCAATGTACACTTGCAGGGGTTGGGGGTTAGTATAATGGTTAAGGTGTTTTCTTCCCAGTCACAAGAAACAGGGTTTGATTTTCACTTTTGAAAGGGAAATTGGCTAGTCTTAAAATGGCCCACAATGACAGCTAGCCTGCTACTTACCTATAAACCTATATGCTGAGGCTGTACAGAAAGACTTGCCAAGTCTCCTAACCATCTTTAAAAGATATCTGCTTCCAGCACACAGGGCAACACCTGCTCCTTCTCCTCTTAGATGTACTGCAAGTCCACATGGCTCATCAGAGTCATTAGGAAAGCAGGCTTAAGTCCATAAGACCGAATAAATCTGCTTTCATAAAGAAACATTTTAGTCATAGATAACACTATATTTCAATATACAGACTCCACACTTACCAAATTTGACAAAAACAGGGTGCTGTAAGCTGCTTGTCCAGTGCCAGGATCCATGACGTTACAAGGGTGCGAACCAGGCAGCTATGACTACACCCTAGTGGTTGCTTGTGTGGCAGTGAAGGACCTGAGATGCTCCATCCAGAGGGACCTACATCGAGACATGATGGAAGTGATTACACATATGTTAGAAGTAGGAAAGACACAGCCCTTGAGGAGAATCTTGCCTTCATCCAAAATGATGGTTAGATACCTGTACTAGATAACTGGCTTTAACAACTGGATAAGCAGTTGGTGTCATTCTAAGGGGATCTAGTATGACCTGGCCTGGGATGGGATGGTAAATAAGACTTCCTGTTTCATTATAGATGGCTTACCTTCTGATACCAGGGTTTCTGCATACCAGTTAAAGCGTTTGCTATCTCCATAGTGCCTTTTTAGGCAGAGACAACTAACAGACATTCCAACATAGCAAACTCAAATTCAGACAACATCAATGTGGCACTTTTTGAAGAAACTTATGAAAATATTTGGCATGGAAGATGTGAATTCAGTAGCAGGAGCTCAGAGTGAATTTGCGTATTATTCCCCAAGATAGAAAAAGCTAGACAGAACTTAATTTCACAGGAACATGTGCATTTAATTGAAAGTTTTGATAGGCATCCAATAACTATTTCAGATCACGTGCCAACAATAACTAAAATAAAAATGAGACACTGGAGCTTTCCCACCGAATGAGCAGTGGAAATTATTTGGGAGTTATTAGAGAAGATGGAAATTTCTTCTGAAAATATAGCTAGGGAGTGGGACAGAATTAAAGTGGAGTTTAAAAATAGGGTAGAAGTAAATCAATATATGGTTAAAAAATAACAAGAACTATTTAGAGGGGCTAACAAATGTTAAAGTATTGCAGAATATGGGGAATTTCACAGAACAAGAAAGATTGGGGATTGGCAAAATGGTTAAGGTGTTTGACTCACAGATACAATGGGCAGTGTTTGACTCAGAGATACAAGGGGCAGTGTTTGACTCAGAGATACAAGGGGCAGTGTTTGACTCACAGATACAAGGGGCAGTGTTTGACTCACAGATACAAGGGTCAGTGTTTGATTCTTATCTTTGGAAAAGAAATTGATTAGGCTTAGAATGGCCTATTAAGAAAGCTGACCTAGCAATTAGCTATGAACTTATGAAACAGTGAATCTAAGGAAATGGGAAAATGAACATTTTTGGGGTGTCACCCATGTTCCTGATGTACAGGTGTAGCTGGTGTTGATCACAGACCTGCTGTGTTCATAAAGTCATTCTATGAACTTACACAAAAGAACAAATTGGGATAATTGGGATTAACATGGCTAGGCTTGTAAAGGCTCTAGGGCTGCTAGCCTAGCAACCTCCTATGAACTTATGAAGAAGAGGGGCAATTGCAGCATGCTAAACAGAAAATAAGGGATTACCTTGATAATATGTATGAGTTTAGAAATATTGCTGTTAAGTAGCTGTTTTCGATAACTCCAGAGCACAAAAAAAATTATCACATCGACTCAGGCAAGAGAAAGTAGAAAGGGTTGTTGCCAAGCTAAGGAAGCCTATAACAAGGAAGCTAACACGATATCTTGTAGTGGTACTAGAAATATTTTGGAAATTTTATTAAAGTCTGTATAAAGCAGAGAAATATGGAAATCAAGAAAAGGTACAAATGGAAATGAAGAATTAAATATGCCAAGGTTAGAGGCAGATGAGGCTCAATAACTAACAGTTAAAATAGGAGGAAATGAGATAAAAATGGTGATATAAAACCAAATCACAGGAAAGTCCTCAGGAATAGATGGTATTCCTGTGGAAGTTTGGAAGCTAGGGAAAACTGTTAAAGATCTGGAAGGTTTTGTTTAACCGTATTTTAAGAGGAGGAGAAGCACCAACATCCTGGAAGAAAGCTGTAGTGAGTGTAATACTAAAGATGGTAAAGACCCATCAGACC
Source organism: Protopterus annectens (assembly GCF_019279795.1). Lineage (NCBI taxonomy): Eukaryota > Metazoa > Chordata > Ceratodontiformes > Protopteridae > Protopterus > Protopterus annectens. Next base: position 1,815,310,215 of record NC_056728.1, on the reverse strand, counting down.
CAGCCTCATACAGGCCCATTTCAATTTTAAACCATGATTATAAAGTGTTTATGTCTATAATGACTAAAAGAATGGCAAATGTGATGCCAAAATTGATAGATATGGATCAATGTGGTTTTGTAGCGGGGAGGCAAACATCTGACTACATTAACAGAACATTGAGGATCCAAAGAGAAGCATAATATAAGAAAATATCACTGTTGGTGGGGTTTGATGTATTTGACAGAGTAAGCTGGGAGTTTATGAACTGGGCAATGAAAATGTTTGCATTTCCTGATAAAATGATAAAGTTGATTAAGAGTATATATCAGGGATCGGAGGAGAAAATTTAAGTGGTGGGTTCCTCTCTGATAATTTCTGTTTGAGTAGAGGAACCAGGCAGGGGTGTTCTCTTTCCCCTTTGTTATTTGCATTATATTTAGAATCACTGACAAAGAAAATAAGGAACTCAGAAATTCAAGGATATAATTAGTATGGTAGTCAAGAGAAGCTAGCTCTGTTTGCAGATTATATTATTTTATACTTGACAAATCCAGAAAAGGCATTTCAGTGTTAAACATTTTGAGGCAGTATCAGATCTTTTTGGCATACAAATTAATGAAACCAAAACAAAGGCAATAGCTGTAAATTATGCACCCACAAAGGAATTATTTCAGCAATATCCATATTTATGGGGACATGATAAAATAAAGTACTTAGGAGTATGGATTAAAAATGACTCTTGTGTGGCAGCTAAGGATATGTGGGAAGAGACTAAAAAGATAATACAAAAACTGAGAAACTGGAAGCTCTGTTATATAGATATGGATAGCAAGATACAAGCAGTTAAAATGTTTTTAGTCCCTTTAGTTTTTTACACAGGTCAGACATATTTTTATCAACCAGAGGAGAAGTTGTGGATAGCAATTACTAAAGAGCTGAATGATTTTATCCGGGAGGGAAAGGTGGCAAGAGTCAAGAGTGATGTGCCGATTCTTCCAACAGAACAAGGTAGTTTGGGATTAGCTGATTTGAAGGGTTATTTCAGAGCTACACAGTTAAGGCTCCTATACATAGCACCAGCTGAAACCTATAATTCAAAGTGGAAAGGGATGATGATGAAATGGGGGGAAGCTCAAGAAACCAGGAGAGACTGAGATTTTAAATGCAGATCCGTAAGGGAAATAACAATATTTATTTATTTATTTATTTATGTATTTATTTATTTATTTCCAGTTTGATTACCGGGGAAGTCCACTGGGCCAGAACGTGCCCATTTTCAGTGGAGGCCCAGGGAGAAAAGCTCCATAAGCAATGCGAATACAATCTAAGTTACATAGTGTTGAAGGTAAAAAAATACATGTATAATTACATTCATACAGTTAGTAAAAAAGCAAATGCATACAGTATACCTCATAAACATCATTAAGGAAGGTAGATAAAATAGATTTTCAGTAGTTTCCCTTCAGAGCAGCAAGTTTCAACGGTCTTTAATATAGAGATCTGAGGTTACTTGATATTTACAATATTTACATACAAGGAGTAGAGAGAGAGAATTACTTAAACTGAGAAGTAGCTTAGGTTTGATTTAGTAGCAATAGAAAAATAATAGTTCTAGGATAGTGTGAAGTGAAAGAGTATAGAGGGTTCAATGGGTAGTTATTTAAATTTAAGTGGGATGAAAGCAGGAACACTTATGTTTAGAAGACAGGTAAGAGAAAAGTTGGGTTTTGAAGGATTCAGCATTAGATATTGTTCTAAGTGAAGGAGGGAGAGAGTTCCATTTCCTGCCTAGAGAGTAGGAGAGAAGGAGTTGGCCAGCAGGGCATTTGGGTTTGTGGATAGAGATTACATTTTGGTGCTCAGATCTTAGAGATCTATTTGGGATGTATGGATGAAGGATGTTTGTTAAGGCTGGGCATTTATCAGGGTAGAATATTAATTCGTGAGCAGTGGTTAGTTGGAGATAGTCTAGGTAGTTGGAGAGTTCTAGCCAGTTCAGAGTTTGTAGGGAAAGGCAATGATGAGTAGAGGTTTTAGATTTGGTTGCAAATTTAGAGATCTTATTGTAGCAAATTTCGAGTTTAGAGGAGTTGGAAGAAGACAGGTTAGTTAGGAGTGGGGCTCCATATAGTAAAGATGGTAGAAGATAGGTAGTTGCTAAGGTATGCCTAGAGGAGTTGGAGAGAAAGCGGTTGTTCCTATAGAGCATACCTAGCTTTTTTCTTTATGTTTTGTTGTATGTGGTTATCCAATTTAAGGTGCTCGTCTATGGTGATGCCAAGGAGTTTTGCAGATGGGACCACCTCTATAGTAGAGTTGGTTTGGCTTAGGATTTTGAAAGCATTTTTGTCAAAAGTGAAAGCCCTGGAGGGAGGGAAAAGAAGAATTTTAGATTTATTAGAGTTGAGAGAGAGATGATTTTGGTGCATCCAGTTCTCTTTAGTGGAAAAAGCTATTTGGGTTTTTGTCAGTAGTTCAGGAAGGTTAGAGGCGGCACAGACTAAGGTAGAGTCATCAGCGTATTGGATAACTGTTGTGTCTGGGATGGCAGTGTGAAGGTTATTTATGAAGATGTTGAAAAGCATGGGTCCAAGGATGGACCCCTGGGGAACGCCAGTGGGTGTAGGTAAGAAGGAGGAGGTAGAGTTTTTCCATCTGACAGCTTGAGATCTGTCTGATAGGTAGCTGGAGAACCATGATAGAGTATCAGGGGAGAGATGAAGGTTGGCTAGATGAAAGCGAAGGTATTTGTGAGAGATGGTGTCAAAGGCTTTATAAAGATCTAGCAGTACAGTGGAAACTAGTAATCCAGAATCCCTGGCTTGATTGACTGTTTCTAAGAAGGATAATGCAGTAATGGTGCTGTGTCCAGGGCGGAAGCCATGTTGGGTGGGTGTTAGGAGGTGGTTCTGGGTTAAGAAAGGCATGAGTTGGTGGTGGACACATTTTTCTAGGATTTTTGATGTAGGTGAGAGTAGGGCAATTGGGCGGAAGTTGGAGATATTAGTATTTTTGCCTCCTTTATGAAGTGGTAGAATGTAGGCTGATCGCCAAAGAATAGGAACATACGACTCTTTTAAAGATCTGTTAATTAAGATGCTGATAGGGAGAGCAATACCTTCAGCAGCACATTTAAGGAAGGAGGAGGGGATGTTGTCAGGGGCATTAGAGCATGGCTTTAGTTTGGATAAGAGCCTTTTTATAAATGTGGTTGAAACAGGTTTCAGCTGGAAATTGAGAGGACAGTTAAAAGGGTTGTTAGGTGTAAAGGAAAGAGAGTTGGATGTATTATTGTTAGGGAAGGATTTAGTTAGATTAGCTATAGATTCAGTAAAGAATTTGTTGAAGTGAGAGCTTAGTTCTGTGTCAGTTATACTAGGGTCAGGGCAGGGGTTATTCCTGGATCCTGGATGGAGAAGGGAATTAACTGATTTCCAGAATTGTTTTGGGTTCTTACTATGGTTGGACTGAAGTTTATTGTAGTATTTTTTTCTGTCCAGGGTGATTAGTTTTTTTGCTTGGTTGCGGAGTTGGGTGTATTGGAGCAGGGATGAAGGCATTTTATTTTTCTGGTAGAGCTTCCAGGATTTGTCCCTTTGATGCATGATTTGTTTTGTTTCTTCGGATAGCCAAGGGGCAGATTAGCTTTGACTCGTTTGTATCTTGGTGGGGCTAGGGAGTTAAGAGTATTTAGGAAGATAGAGTTAAATTGTTCTACAGCATTGTCTAGGGGAAGAGTATTTAGGATCTGCCAGTTAGTAAGTTTAAAAATGTTTGAGAAAATTGTGGGGTTGAGGTTGCTGAGGTTACGAGTGTGGATGTAATGGTGTTGATATTGGGTGGAGTTAGCTGAGCAGTGTATGAAAGTGGGGAGATGGTCACTAAAGGTGTCAAGGATAGTGCCAGAAAGAATTATTTTGTTTGGATGAGAGACTAGGATCCAGTCAATGATGGATCCTGGGGGATTGTTTTTGTTAGGCCGGGTGGTTGAGTGGATTACTTGGGTGAAGTTGTAGAGGTTAATGAATTGGGAGGGGGAAGGAGAGTTGATTTTATTCCAATCAATGTTAACGTCGCCTAGAATGTAGGTTTCGAATTTGATTTCTGTTGAGGCCCAGTAAAGAATATTTTCGAGGGTAGGGATGTTGTCACCTGGGGATATGTATAGGGAGATAATGCAGATATTCCTATGTTTATTTAGTCGTAGGAGACTGGCTGTAAGTTCAGCATTTTTGAATTGTGGAGTTGGGATTTGTAAAGGGATCAAGGAGAGGAGGTTAGAGAAGATTATTGCAGATCCTCCACCTTTTTTATTTAGTCGGTCACTTATGAGGATTTGGAAACCAGGAGGTAAGATTTCAGAGTCAGCTATGTGGGGTTTTAGCCAGGTTTCAGAGATGGCTAAGATGTCAGGTTGGTTGTGGCAAATCCAAGCTTGTAGTTGGTGTATTTTGTTATTTAGGCTCTGAGCATTGATAGTGAAGAACTTAAGGGGGTTAGGAGAGGAAGCAGTAGAAGAAGTGGGAGGGGGACTATGATTGTTTCCAGTGGGAGAAGAAGGGGTTGGGGGGGGAGTTGTTAGTAGTGAGGCAGAGGCCAGGGTTGGGATGAATATCGCCAGATAAGGCCATGTCATTATTGGAAGTAACTCTAAGTCTTTTGGGTTTATGAAGTAGGAAGCTGTTAGGGGGTGGCAGGAGTTTAAGAGTGAATGTTTGTGAAGTGTTTGGGATGGAAAAGGTACAGTGTTTTGGGAGGAATAAGAGAGGAAGATATGTTGTTGTAGTGGGTAGATAGACATGGTTGTAGGTGAGCACAAGGGATAGTTTGAGTAGGAGGTAGGGAGAGGGGTATTTTGTGAGAGTAGGAAGTAGCATAATATAGAGGAATGAGTAGTACAAGAAGTGAGGATGGGACACAGATAGTATGAAGGATTTTGGATGGCATGTTCAGCATGGGGAAATTGAAGAGATAGATGTAGTGGAGCTGTACAGGCAAAAATGGGGTGGGGTGCTTAGGAAATGGATGGGGTTGAAAGTATTTGCAGGGGAAAGAAAGGGAGTATGTGTGGTGAGGAGAGAAGTATGATGGAGTGGGATGAGAAAGAGTGGGAGGGGTAGTAAGAAGGACTATGATAAGTTAATTGGTAAAGTGAAGTATAGTGGGGTGGGAGGAGTAAGAGTGGGAGGGGGTAATGAGGAAAGGACTCTGATTAGTTAATTGGTATATGTGGGAGGGATTATGAGAGGTATAAAGGTAGAGAGTGGGAAATAGGGGCAGGGTAGGGCAAAGGAAGGAGAAATGCGAGGAAAACAATCAGTAGAGTGCGAGAGCCAGAAGGTAAGCTTGCAGAGATATATATTAAGTTTGAAGACTGACAGTGAAGTGGCGTTGAATGGAGATATGTACTAAAATTACAGTAGAGAAGGGTCAGAGGCTTTGAGCTTGAAGGAGATGGGAATTTGTGGAGTGGAGGAAGAGGATAGGTAGTCCTGGGAGAATACTGAGGGAGAGAGCAGTGGGAGAGATATCTAGGAAACACTGAAGAAGAGAATAAGGTACCAAGTGGGAAAAAGTAGTAGAGACAGCAAGAAGGTAGAGGAGTGCCACCTAGTGGGCAGTTTGTATGAGTGTAACAGAGACCCCTATGGGGAATATCCAGTTAGGGGATGGAAGGAGTTATCATAATTTAGCGTAGGGTAAAATAAAATATAGGAGGGAGAGTAGGGATAATTTAAATAGATAAGAAAAGGGGAAGAGTTGGCTGCTGGCTAGCCTGGCAGGGGAGCGCACTGTGACCTACTAGAAAGTATGTACTACCTTTACATATTACAAGATGGATAAAGCAGTACACATACTTTCTCTGAAATGTCCTTGTAGGGAGCAGATGGGATTTTAGGTTTGATTTAAAGTCCCTTGTTTATGGGTTCTCAGCATGGACTTCCATTAGGCTGCATTCAGGAGGAGAAGGAGGATAGGCAGGAACACAAGCTGGAACATACAAGGGAGAGAAAAAAAATGTAATGAAGCAGGCAGTACAGGAGTCAAGAGCTGAGAAGCAGACAGGCATAACATACACAGTTAATCTGCAAAAGTGAAAATGGACATAGCAGTTCAGATAAATTAAGTTAACCTCTATTAAGTACCAAATATCACAAACAAAGCTAAGAATAGGTAAGAAAATGTAAATAAAAAGACTCTAATGTACAATGTAACTTGGGAATAACAGTCAAAAACCAGTTAGCTGACAAAAGCTAAGCAAACTGGGACATATTGCATTGCAAATGAATTCTAACTAGTGACCATGAAAATGTTTCAAACAGCAGGAATTGGTACTCCATATGAGTACTTCTGTTGTGGTTAGAGCAATTACTGCAAACAATGCACACACTCAGATTAATCGACAGGGTCAGATAGCTAAGTTTTAAACCCAATATATGCACAGTATATTTGGATTCAGGCAAGTAGCATTTGTAAAATACAATCAGCACAGTTCCAGTTAAAGATATTCAAATTACAACTAGCCCAATTTTAGTTAATCGCCTAGAGCAAGCCCCACAAAAACATTTAGATTAAGTATAGAAGTTACATATTAAAGGCAGCTTGCACAGTTTCAATAGAGCGATTAAACTTTTAAATTTAAATTACAACTAGCCCAATTTTAATCGCATGGCGCAAGCCCCACAAAAACATTTAAATTAGGTATAGAAGTTACATATTAAAAGCAGCTTGCACAGTTTCAATAAGGCAATTAAACAGGGATCGCACAGCTGTTACAGAACAGCGTGCTAGTCATAGAAACAAGTTGGGTGTAAGCAAATGCATTGCCATTGGGATTCAGTCAAACAGATGTCGATTAACAAGCTACTGGTACTGGTTCCATTAAAACGAACAAATTAAATTAAAATAGCTCTAGCAGCCGAGTATGAGCTTGCATAAACAGAAAAGCAAAGAAACTGTGTTGGGTAAAACCTTGGTGTAGAAATAAATCCAAATGAAAGGTAAAAAGTAAAAAAGTAAAAAATGCACCAAGATAACACACAGCAAACGTTTAATCACAGCAAAGTACAAAGTGGTAAGCGCTTTCACAACCAAAGTTGCTTCATCAGACACCACAGTAAAAAATGCACAGGTTTAAATAGAGATTCTAAAATGCCAATTAATCAATAAAAATCACACAATGATTAAGTAGCAGTGAAAAACAATTAAGCCTCATGCTCAAACTAAAAAAAACATTGCTTAAAAACATTGTACAAGAAGGAATCAAATACTATACATGAGAAAGCACTTAAAAAACTTATAAAATCATTATAAAACATGGGAAAATACTAGGCAGGAAAAAGTTAAATAGAATACTTGGAAACTAATAGTTAAATACATTAGACTAATTTTGAAAGAACTTAGCTAATCTTAATGCTTGAGATGTCTAGCTTGCATACATCAAGATTTACACACAGAGAGGAAAAATACCTGAAAAAATGGTTGCAATTTTATATGTGAGCTAGTGTAGCCTCAGTTGAATGGCACACAGAAAGAGTACAAACACCTAACAACAGAACTCTGGTTCCATGTGCAAAATGCTATGTTAATTAAGCGTTTGCAGTCGGAGAGCTAAGTACACACAAATTCATTATTCAGGAAGACAAATAAAGCAGGCACAAACATAATTTAAAACTTCGGTGTAGCATTAGAGACCTCAAAACACGTACTTAGTGTAGGAAACCGCAAACGCTGGAACCAGGGATGCACAGCAGCCAGGGGCAGGACTATAGAATAAAGATGGCGCCTCCTTGGATGTGGTAACTTTATGGAGTGGGAGAGGAAGTTAGGCAGAATAACCATACAGAATATTATGTTCATAAAGTAGCAGAAAGTATTCTAAAAACTGAGCCAATGCGGGAATTGAAGAAGGAGATTCTATTGATAGGGATGACTGCAATTAAGGATACAGACAATAGGCAAGAGGGGACTGGAATTTATTGCAGAAAACTGGCAAAAGAACCAAGGCATTGGGAGCAAATAATTAGAGAGGTAAAGGTAATAGAATGGGAAGAGGCAAAGAATTTATTTGGTCTGCAGGCTAGAGAATGGCTTCCCTATCAAGGACTGATATCAGAGTATAGGCAAAGCAAAAGAAATAGGGGCGTCCTAAATGAAAGACAGGCACTGGTAAAGTTTGTAGTATAATCTACAACAGAAGCTGCTGTTAAACAGGAATAATTAGTACAGCATACAAAATATTGCTTGATAACTATAAGAATCAATCAGAGGAGGTTAGAAAAGAGTGGGAAGAGAGATTGGATAAGCAATTCACAAAGAAACAATGGGGGTATATGTATGTCTCCCAAATATGCAACAAAGTCTAGAAGATTCAGGATCTTTGCTTGGAAGTGTTTACATATGTATTTTTATACCCCAAAAAGACTCCAGAGAATTTTTCCTCAGGTAGGCAGCAAATGTTGGAGATGCGATGGGTAAGATAGAGATAATTGAGAATATATTTTCTGGGAGCATAATGAATTGGCAGACTTTAAAGATTCCCTGCAGACTACACTGTCAGAGATGCTGGGTGAGCAAATTGGTGCAACTAAGAAAATTACTTTTTTGAGCTATGATGCAGAATCAGAATTGCCTACACATAATAAAACATTGCTGAGTATAATTATGTTGGCTGTCAAAAAAACAATTACTAGAACAAGAAAATCACAGTCTAAACCAACTGTACTAGAAGTAGTGAATACAGTAACAGAGATAAGACAAGTGGAATTAGGATCATTAGAAAAGGATAGGAGTAACTTACATTGAAAAAAATGAGAATTGGGGGAACAATGCATGCACAGGGAGGATGGGGTTTAAAAGAAGGCAGGATTTGAATGAGTTATGTAATGTTTGACTGACAGTGACTGGATAGATTATAAGTGATGTATAATGTTTGCAACTAAATTTATGTCAACATGATTTGTTTTCATTTATATAAATGTATGATTGCCTATGCCATACATGATAATTTAATAAAGATGTTTATTGTTTAAAAAAAATTCAACATGGTACTACTCACGTCTATGAGTCTAGGTAGAAAGATCCAAAACAATGAGCACCAAGGTCACATAGAACAACTAATCAGTAAAAAAAACTAAAAGAAAAGTCTAGCAAAGCTAAACTTTTCACTGTGTGATACCTTGAAAACTCTTGCATTAGAGGCAACATGGGATATATGCAAATGACCCCATAAGGACATCAGGTGTTTCAGCTATATAGGAATTTTGAATGTTCTTTTTTCTTTTCAAGTCTGTTATGGACAAATTCAGGCTAATAAAGCCAACCCACTAGCTGTGAACATGCATGTTTCAGCCTTCTCATGACTTCATCAACACAGCATAAGTGGAATGTTTGTTTAGCATTTGGAAACACGGGTTGTTGTACCCAACTGATTTCCATTATCATTAGAGTGACTGCAAAATATCCCAACTAACAACCTAAAACAATGGGTACCAAGGTCACACAGAATAACTAATCAGTAAAAAAACTAAAAGAAAAATCTAGCCAAGTTAGACTTTTCACTGTGTGATACCTTGAAACCTCTTCATTAGAGGCAACATGGGATATATGCAAATGACTCCATAAGGACATCAGGTGTTTCAGCTATATGGCAATTCTGAATGTCCATGACTTTTTCTTTTCAAGTCTGTTACGGACAAATTTAGGCCAATAAAACCAAACCCCATTAGCTGTGGACAAGTATGTTTCGGCCTTCTTGTGATAGAGATAAGATAATATCAGAGATACCTTACTAAAAGGATACAAACCTAAACAATGTGTCATACATGGACAGACTCAAAGTCCTTGTCACTATGCTCGGTATCCTACAGAATGCTAAATGTTGACCTGTATCTGGCATACAAGGCATACTCTGACCCAATAATGATGAATTTACTGCACATTAGCAAGCCAAATGGCATCAGAAGCACTTGGTCTAGGCTCTAAAGTGGTCTAAACCTCTTCTGCAGCATTAACAGAATGGTTTGGAGAGACGGGTATATCTTGCAGAGGATAGATATTGCTGCTCTGGAAGAGACTCCCTATCCACATAAAACAAAGTACATTTAAGCACAATTTGCATCTGTGGATAGAAAACAGAAAATTTACCCCAGGACTGCCTCCTGTTCTACTAATGGACAGAGGCAGCTCCTAAATGCTTTATCCCATACATGGCTCACCTCAAATTATCTGTGGTATGATCCTAGTTATTCTCATTAGGGGTAATATATAATTATCGAACATGAGATGGGTAAAACCAATCTCTAACAAAATGAAAAGGGAAACTGGTTAGGCTTAAAAGGGTCTACAATGCAGCTAGCCTACTACTTGACCATAGGCAACCACATAACCTCAAACCCAAGACAGTGGTAAAAGTATTACCAAACAAGACAAATAACCAATGAAAAGATAATGTTAGAATCAAACGGTCACCAGCCAAATGTTGTCAAGCAATAATATTTTATTAAGTACTTTCGTCCTATTATTAGGACTTCATCAGAAAAATGTAATAATCTCACTGTAGCCCGCAAAATTCTATATAAAGAAGTAATGTATGGAAAACCCGCCTACATATTCTAATTCATTAATTATCTGATAAATACTTAAAGAAACCTACTTATGTTACACATGAAATATACAAAATATAATATACAATATGTTAAATGTTATGTTTTTTTTTTTTTTTTATATTTTTTTATTTTATATATTTCATGTATTACATAGATAGGTTTCTTTAACTATTTATCGGATAATTAATGAGTTAAGATATTTTGGCAGGCCTTCCCTACATTACTTCTTTATATAGAATTGTGCAGGCTAGAGTGAGATTACTAAATCATTCTGATAACGTCCTAATAATAGGACAAAAGCACTTAATAAATTATTATTGCTTGACAATTTGGCTGGTGACTGCCAGATTCCAGTGTTATCTTTTCATTGGTTATCTGCATAACCTCACTAAAAACCCGCTTTGATAGACAAACCAGGTTATGCTCTTTGAAAAATCTAGCAGTGCTCCATACAAACTGACATACTGAACTCAGTTTCATATTCCTAGAAATGTTGAATGTATGAACAATAGTACTTCACAAATTAAGGATAGATTTATGTTTGACCTTTAATCCCATCCTTTATAAGCAACCAACTGTTGGACTACTAGAAATAAGAAATCATGTAAACACAGTGAGCTGGGTAGTAATGTGTGCGATGGACGTGCTGCACTGAATATTCATTACAGAGATAATAACATAGCTGAGCGCATGGTACTAAATGGCATGCCGTACTGGCAGTACTGAAGGCTATTTATTTAATATACATCATAAATGCAAAGTGAATGAGACAGTAAATTGCAGACGATACGTTCACTACACTTGTTAGCATAACATCACATTTACCTCTGCTATGAAGATAGCACTGTCCGTGGATTTCCTGCTACATTTCATTTTGAATAATTGCTCTGTGGCACGCATGGGCACATTAACCAAAATGCATGCTATCTATTTTTGGGCAAAGCCTGTCAGTTAAATTCTAATGCTGTTTAAGGTACCGGAGAGAATGCAGCTGAGGAATAATAGTACTAATCCCCACAAAAGATGGAGTCTACAAAACTACAACTACAGAAAGAATTTGAGAAAAATTACTAGAAAGTAATGCCAACAATTAAAGAACGAAGGGAGAGGTGTAACACGTTTCAGTACTGCGACAGCATAAAAGTTGAATCCTCATACACTGGCTAACAAGACAGAAATGACCAGGAGTAATTGTTGTATTTCAAGGATGCTCTGACTGATATTGTAGATCACGTGCTGCAGCAGTTTGTATCTGTATTAAATATGAGACTAATATGGTCATCTTTATTAAAGATCTCCCTTTGGGAGAAAGTCATTATAGCACAAAATCAAAACATTTGTGTTTATTTGCCAATGAAGGTGAGCTGGTCTGTAATATTTTTCTACAGCTGCTTTTTATGCACAGCAAGAGCATTTCTCGTTTCCTGTTGACAGTTGCATTGATATGTAGAAGCAACACATTCCCATATAATTAGCAGTGATACAGCCCCGTATCACCACTTTGAAATTGTTAATCTCTTAGCTACATTTTGCCTTTATATGTATGTGTTTTGGTTATTAGGCCATTGATTTATCAGTTATTTTGTTTTCTTTTTACTGATACCAGTTAGGCATACTTTCGTCTATGGGTGTGTGTCATCTCCATGAAAATCAATACAAGTATCCTTGTAGGAGACAGGTAGCACTAAAGATGTGAATTCTTCTTGCTGTTTCTGTCTGGGGCCACATTATCTAACACTAGTTTCTGTAATCATTCTTTGAATTTTAACAAAGCCACTTGATTAAGGAGACTTGAGGCTTTGCATTTCTGTTTAAATGAAATACATTTACAGAAGTTGCAAAGATATTCTCTAAGAAAAAGAAGGGTAAAAATAAGTCTTCTTGTTCTGATTTTAAGATGAAAGAAAAGGGAAGACATCTATTGAAAAATCATATCCAGTCCATTTTAACAAGGTCTGGCTTACTGAAGGCCCTATCATCTAAAGAAACAGGTTGAAAGGGCCAGATTATTAATGGTACTAATTTGTCAATGTAACTGTCATTGACTGCTCATGGCTGGGTGAATATACAGGCAAATTTAACAGGTAATTGTACTTCATCATACTTTCAAAGGGAGAAAGTTTGATGAGGCACTTTCTTCATATTTTTGATTGCAAGAATCCATGCCCACACACAGCTTACTCTCTCCCCCTAGCCAAATCAATTTACAACTAAAGTCAGACATGCATACACAGGGATTTAACAGGAACAGAACCTCCTCATTTTTTAATTTTATTATTTTTATTGTTGTACATGTAACAAAGCTTTTCAACAGTACCATTTAATAAACATATTTTCATGTCTAATGTTCATTCCACATTTGTCCACTGTATTCTACAACATATTTGCCATAGTACATATAACACAAATATCTAGCATTTGCATTTTATTACAATACAGCACAATTTCTTTGTATTTCCACTCATTCTCACCTCATAGCTAAACATAATGCCCCCATACTGTACTGTATTATTCATTCCCCAAAAGTTTCTTCCCTTACACATTTTGTACTATATTAAGCATTATATGTAAAATTCAGAAGGTTAGCAAGTTAATGCAAGCTTAAAGGGTTTACTGAATATGCTTTATGTTTAAGTTTTTCTGGTTTATTGAAACTTTATGATTTAGAATTTCAACATATTTTGTATTTACATTTTTAAGTTTAGAATAACTGATAATGTCATTTGGTTTTACACTTAACTTTAATGTGTCTATTTTGACCTGTAGTGTATTTACCTCTTTGTACCATTCTCTTGTTTTACTAATAGACCAGCTTATAACTCTTCCATTTCAGTAAGCCTTTAGTGAATTTCAAAGGACAATGCCAGTTACTTTACCATGCATGTATATCTGTAGGAAATTTTTGATCTCTAACATACCAGTCCTTGAATCCTTTTAGTCTAATAATGTACTCTATAATCTCCTGTGATGTATTAGATTGTCAGTTTTTAAAATAATATTAAAGATTATAGCATTATGGTCTGATAATAGCATGAAGCTACTGAAACTTCTCTGATATTTGATAACAGATTGTTTGAGACAAATATTTTATCAACATTTGTTTGTGTTCCATATCTATATGAATAATTGGTAAATTGAATTGAGTTTGTTTCCTTAGCTCATATTTATCCTTTAAATGCATTAGATTTACAAAATTCATTAAGTGTTTGGCTGAATATGTGATTTTGCAGCTTTCTATCTGCAGTGAAATATTTGTCTGATAAACTACAATTGAAATCAGCAGCCATTATGACTCCACCTTTCATGGAATAGGCTATAGTGTCTAATAATTTTTTGCATCTTTAGCTCCAATCCCTGGAATCCAAAAGAGTTCAACAATGTATATAGTTTTCTGTTCCACTCAATTATAACAATGCTTAACATATCATTTTTATCAACATAGGAATCTTTTACGTTAGGCATTAGTTGTGAGTTCTTCATAAAATCAGTATGCCTCTTCTTTTAGCTTGAAAGCCAGAACCTGCTCAAACCAAATAATTCTTTAAATAAATTTTATTTACATATTTATTAAGTAAATATGTTTACTGTAGAAATACTATACCAGCTTTATGTAATTGCAAGTATTTGATCAGACTCCCCCTCTTTACTGGATTATTTAATCCATTAATAGTGATAGATATGCATTTATAATCAGACATTTATATAAGAAAGAAAAACAACACAAGTATAATGAAATTACATTTATGTAATTACCATGAATTACCACATCGATGGTAGCCCACTGAACACAGAAGGTGTTATAAGAGATCTGGGAACACAGGTTGACAGCAACCTCTCTTTTGACCACCACATTGCCACTGTGGTCAGAAAGTCCTTCTATGTGTCACATCTCATTACTAAGGGATTTGCATCCAGGAAGAAAGAGGTCATTGTCTCCCTCTACTTTTCCCTCATTAGGTCAATCATTGAGTACAATGCCCCATTTGGCATGTACCTCACTAAACACCTGCAACAACTGGAGAGGCCACAAAAGTACCTCACAAAGAGGATCCTAGGCCTTAAACATTTGTCCTATATGGACAGACTAAAAAAACTCCAACTATTCTGTCTCATGTCACCCACTTAGAGGCGATCTCTGCTTGACTTGCAAAGCCATGTCTGACCCAGCTCTGTTAGAAATGCTACATCTGAAGAAATCCCAATCCCCCCATACCACATGCCCCAGAGACTTCAACCTCATTACCACAATCAACAGAACATGCTGGAGGGACAGGTTCATAACCCAGAGACTGCCCATGCTATGGCATAGAGTTCCCATACATGTCTAGCAGAGCACCTCACTTGCCCTCTTCAAGAGAAATCTTGATGAGTGGATGGGAAATAGAAAATTCACCCCAGGAATCACTCCAGTGGCTTTACTTGACAGAGGCACTGTGAACTCAGGTCGGGTGGCACAATGCCAGGGTAATCCTATGGGCTTGGCTTGTAAAGGCTCCAGGGCCTTTAGCCCAGTACACACCTATGAACCTATGAACTTATGTACAAAACTTATTATAATCTTCAGCTATGCACAAAACATTTGAAACAAATAAACAACTACCTAATGATACAACCCTAAAACATTCTACCATGAAATAACGTATTTCGAGTTTGTTTAAAAAGACAAATAAATTACCTCTGAAACTATCCATTAGAAAAACAATGCTTAGCTCATGCTTCTGATTTAATGTGTCTCACATTTTTAGTGTGCATTATCTTAAAAAAGCCCATCAGTGAGTTATTATGAATAAGAATGGTTAAACATGTGTTCAGAATATTTATTATAAGTTGACCAAACTGAATAACTCTACAATCATCTTTCCCTGTACCTCATATTATTTCCTTGGTCTAATATAATTCAATTGTTATTTTCATATTTATTAATTTATAAGTCAAGTGATTTCTTACTTTTTCTATTTTATTTATTGTGTGTAAAGTAGTTCATAGGATTATACATTCATAAATTAGTATCAGGCTAACTCTCCTTGTGGGCCATTCCAAGCCCAGCCAATTACCCCATGTGAGAATCAAACCATGCACCTTGTGCCTATCAGGTGAACATCTTAACCATTATGTCAACCTCTCATTCTTGTCGACATATTTATATTCTTTAACTATTTGCATATTTAGTTATTCTGATCTCTTTCTATTTCTGTTTGTATACAATGTCTTGTACTATTACTATATTCATAGGGTTTATATTTTAGCTATAATCCTAGTATAATGTCATATAATAGAATATTTATATTTACCCTTATATGTTTGATACTCTTTAATCTAGTACTACTGTTAGAATCAGTCCTATTTTTTCCTTAAATGTTATGTCTAATAGTATCTGAACAAACATCTGAAAAATCTTCCCTTTTAAGATTCAAACTTTCCATACTAAATTGTTCTGAGATATTAAGTTTGTTATCATTAAAAAGAGACAGTAACAGAGAAGCACAATCCTAAATGTTTTATCAGAAGTGTAATTCTATAGGCTAGTATAGAAACTATCCTTTTGGTTCACTGCAAGCATCCAGAGCTATTTATTATACAATGATTGGCCATTAACATTTGAAAACAAGCACGATGATTGGTCAGCCCAACCAGTGTGCCCGTTGTAAATCGATCATAAACCAATGGAAAAAAGTCTGGTTGCCCAGCCTTTCTTCCATTAATATATGCTATGAAAACTTTACTTTCGTTTCATTAAAAAGAAAACTTACAAAAACCAGAGACATCAAATAAATGAGAGAGATGGGAAAGAGACAAATGCAAGGATAATCAGGTATGTTATACAAAACTAGACAAACATACCTGCTTATCCTTATGTTTTCTATCTCCTATCCGTTCATTTAAAATCTCCAGATTTCATTTCTTTAATTCATACCTCTCAACCTCTTAGTGCAAGAAATCTGGACAAAGCCTGACAAATGGAGGGACAAAGGCCCAAAAATAGGGACACATTTTAAATATTGGTCTTATAAACTTAGAAAGTTGCTAGTGTGACAGGGTTTGTTTTAACATACATTTTCTGAAGAATATGAAATCTGAAACTCAAATGTATGCCATTATTTAGTGGCTACAGTCTTCAGATCATCCCAGTGATTTGCCAGAAAACCACAAATTTTGTGAGGAGCAGGCTAAAAATATGAGACAAAAATCTGAACATTCTGTGAAAATCTGGACAGTTGAGAGGTATGCTTTAATTTAAAAAAAAACAAAATAAAATAACAATGGAAATCTTCCTTTCTCCATTGCTTCCTTTACACAGCACGGATGTACTGTGCAAGCATGGGAACGTAAGTGTCATACGCATGCACAGTACATCAGGAAAGCCCCATGATACTGGGGAAAACATGGAAGAGCACCACAGTGCAGTTATACAAGGTCATTATTTAAGAAAAGTAAGTAACAATTTTCTTAAATAATATCATTACCTAATGGCAATAACCCATGGCTGGGTGTGGGTAATGCTGGATTTACCCATGGTTGGCTTTGTTTAGTCACTCAGGCTTTGCTCTCGTGACCAAACCACACCAACCTTGGCTAAATCCAGCATTACTCATATTCAGATGTTTGTTATTGCTATAATATCTGACAGTGATTTAGAATGAAATTCACTGTCTTTTGCTTATTATGTAACTTGTATTCATTGACTTCTTAGTATATGATTCAAAATATTATGATTATTTACTTTTGGGTAGGAAGACATAACATGGACAGTTCTTAGAATTTTAAAACTCCCACAGCATCACAAAAGTGCTCATGATTCTAATTAAGCTGCTTCAAGCTGGTCCTCATGACGAGGGTTTGCAAACAAACAGTTTATCAGCTACAACCCACACAAAAACAGTCATGAGTGAATCCAATCCACATCTACTTTATATGTCAATCCCTCAAACCTTCCAAACAACTAAGAAACCAACAAAAAAAAACATTTCAAAGTATGTTAACCACTAAAAAGCTGTTGTATTTAAAGAAATACCATTTAATGATTCAGTAAGCACTATTTTTATGAGATGTTTAATATAAACAAGACTGTCATTTTTTAAAAGGAGACAAAGCATATAAACTTGCATTAAAAGAATGACAGTTATATGTGATCCAGGTTTAACTTGTAAAAGTGTGAATGTTACTCTAATTATTTGATAACAATCCAAAATAACTTGTATATATGTAAGAAACTATATTTTTTATACTTTGTTTATAGTGCAGTATAACTTTCCTGGGTGCTATTGCATGTAAAGTATACTATCAATAGCACTCTACTGGACCATTGTAAACACCCAGAATGAAACTTAACTTTCCTGGGTGCTAGTGCATGTCAAGTATATTATCAGTAGCACACTACTGAACCATTTTAATAACCCAGAATGTAAGTTAACATGCCTTTTTAGTGTCATTTGTTGCATCTTGTATTATATTTAATAGTACATTAGCACTAAAAGTACTGCCAAGATATCAAAGTGTGCCACTTAACATAAGTTTCATTGTAATAATGAGTAACTTTTAATAAGATGAATAGTTTAAGTTTTTAAACTCTAAGTGAAAATAAGTGGCTTTAATTTCATATATATAGTCAAAAGAATCAAACTAATATTCTAGAAAGGGAACTAGTAATCATTTGAAGTAGGAAAAGAAATAAATTATTTACCTTTTAAAAAGTAATATGCAGCACCTGTTCATAAGTATTCAAGCACTTATTTAAATTAATAAGAATTCATAACCATGAAATACATTGATTTTCATTTGTCCTTCGTATTTTTACTGTTTTTGTCTTTTATTAACCAATCGTGTCTTGTTGCATTTCTCTTCAAAGAAGTTGATAGATTGCAGTCCATTTCTTCTGTTTTGTCTAGGATTTTATTTTTCTGTATAAAGTCCATTGCATCTTTCAAGGTGTTAACATTTTTCTTTCCTTCTGGAAAGTGAATCCTTATTTTTGCTGGAAACAAGATTTGTGCTTTAATATTGTTGTTCTTTAAGCTTTTAGTAAGTGTCACACATGCTTTTCTCTTGTTAATCACCCCCCCCCCCCCCCCATGAAGATGTCCCGGGACAACTTAGTTTGTTCCAAACTTCATATGTTGTGTTCAGGATAGCAAGTGTGTTCGACCTGTTACTTCAGAGAAAATGTCAAACACTCGAGCCTGAGTACAGAAAACAGGTCCTCTAGAGACTATGTCAGTTTACGTTGTTCAGGACAATCAGAATATGATGTGCAGCAACTTGAATTGTTTATCAGTACTGTTAACGAAGACAGTATTTGGATACTGTGAACATCTAATAAAACCTTATTAAATGAACTACAGTGTTTGGAGAATTCATTCTGGAACGTGCACAAGACTTGGTCCATAAAGGAGAGACTGGCACCTGTTCAGCACGAACTTGGGTAATTAAGACTTTCGTTTCTCAGTCTAATTGCATACAGCTAATCACAGCTAATTACAGTACAGTACAGTAATCTCAGTTCTTACACTGAATTACTGCTGGTTTGCTGACACTGACTCATCAAACCCGTTCAGGTATGTGCACTACCTCATAACTAACTGATGAGAGATCACCAGCAGTGAAATTCCTATGCTATTATCAATAAATGAAAACAGTATATAATAAACAAATGAATGGTCAATAACTGCTGTCATTCTGTACTCAACAAAACCACCACTCAGTAAGTTACAGAGAAACATACGTGTGTGTGTGTGTGTGTGTGTGTGTGTGTGTGTGTGTGTGTGTGTGTGTGTGTGTGTGTGTGTGTGTGAGTGTGTGTGAGTGTGTGTGTGTGTGTGTGTGTGTGTGTGTGTGTGTGTGTCTATATATATATATATATATATATATATATATATATATATATATATATATATATGGGTCCCCTTAAGAATATCGAAGTCCCATATCAGTGAAACCCACATGACTGAGATGAAAATATACTTCCATGAATGGTCACATCATACTTGGCCACCATGAAGGTATTTGCCCTTTTCCCCTGGCCACCATGAAGGTATTTGCCCTTTTCCCCACTATAGTGAAATCTCGAAGTTGGAATATTTAGTTAGGGGGATATGTGGGGGGGGTGAAGCCCCCCACTTAGGTGGGTTTTAATCACTTCATTGAGTGTATGTTTTCCTGGTGAGCAAGTGGTTACCTTCCCGGTGAATGTTTTTGCTGGTGTACACTTTCACGGAAGTGAAGCTTCGATATTTTCATCTCAACGATATGGGTTTCGCTGATATGAGACTTTGATATTCTGAAGGGGACCCATATATATATATATATATATATATATATATATATATATATATATATATATATATATATATATATTTGACATTTGTTAATCGGGTTGGTCCAGCTGAGCCATTTTCAGTGAACACCTGAGGAGAAAAGCTCCAGATTACAGAAATAATAACATTTTGCACATGAGCCAAAAAAAACTTTAAAAGACAATATAGAAAAATTAGGTACATGAACAAATAAGAAATAAAATCATTGATGAGCAGAGGTGAATTGCAAAGTACCTAGGATATACAACAGTGTAGGACAGAATGGAAGTAATGGTTGCAAATCTTAAAAAATGCATAAAAAGAGAGAGCAGAGTCAGTAAAGGAGAGTATTTATAAGGTAGCTTAAGTAAGAATAAAAGAATTATATACAAACAGTGAGAGTGGAGATGGAAATTAAGGGGGAGTAAGGCAAAGGCAGGATTTTGAGTTCAGGAAGTAGTTTTTGACTTTAGTTTTGAAGCGGCTGATACTATGAATGCTGCAGATGTCAGGAGGAAGCCTGTTCCAAGCCTGAGACAAAGAGTTTTTTATAGGTGTTTGTCAATATTTGTGTTTGGTTTATAGCTGTCTAGAAGGTTCTGGTTAGAGGTATGAAGTGAATGAACTGGAATATAATGGGATACTATGGAGAAGAGAGAGAGGGACAAGCTGAGGGTTTTTATAGCAAGGAGTAAGTGAGCTGGAGCTGGGATAGAAGCAGGAGTTGGGGGAATTCAAGCCACTAAAGTTTATTCAGGGCAAGGTAGTGATGAGATTTGTATGGCTGGTCACAGGCGAATCTGGCTATGTTGTTATATGTTTGTTTGAGTTTGGTTAGTAGGGATGACTGGAGGTGGGTCAGGATAGGAGAGACGTAGAGAAGGCATGGAAGGAGAAAGGCTTCAGCAAGAGTGTGTCTGGAGTTGGGAGCCAGGAATTTCTTATTTCTATAGAGAAGACTCGATTTCTAGTTGTTTTTTTAATACAGTGTTGCATATGGATGTCAAATTTAAGCTGGTCGTCAATTATAGTACCAAGTAGTTTGGTGTGTGGTACAGCTTTGATAAGGGTGTTGTCATGAGAAGAGATGGTAAAGGTGGATTTGTGGTGGGAGAGATATTTGGGAAGGAATAATAGGAGCTTAGTCTTTTTGGGATTAAGTATGAGTTGGTGGTCAGTAAGCCACTTTTCCACAGATGAGAAAGTATTTTGGGTGAGGGAAGGAAGGTTGGTGATGTTATCAGAGATAGAGATGACAGTAGATTCATCAGCGTATTGTATGAGGGAGGAGGTGGTGCAGGATGAGTAGAGTTCATCAGTGAAGGTGTTGAAGAGGAGAAGTCCCAGGACTGAGCTTTGAGAGTTACCAATTTGGATAGATAGGAAGGTGGAACAGGTGGCTTGCCATCATACAGACTGGAGTCTGTTTGAGAGATAGCTGGAAAACCACTGGATAGTAGATGGATAGAGATTAAGATCAGTTAGTTTAGCAATAAGCATGGGATGAGAGACAGTATTGAAAGCTTTAGACAGGTCAAGGAAGAGAGAAGATACAAGAAGATTTTTATTCCTGCCTTCAACAACAGTGTGGGAGAAAGATAGGAGGGCAGTGGAAGTGCTATGATTAGGCTTGAAGCCATGTTGAGAAGGGGTCAGAAGGTTTTCCTTGCATAGGAATTTAAAAAGCTGGATATGAATACATTTTTTCTAGGATTTTGGAGAGTGGCCAGAGAATGGCAACGGCCCTGTAGTTTGATGGATCTGTGGAGTTACCTCCTTTGTGAACTGGTATGGTATAGAAAGATCTCCAGATATCAGGGACAGTGGCTTCTTGGATATATCTGTTAACTAGGATAGAGAGAGGATAAGCTGTAGAGTGGGCTGCAAGGTTAAGGAAGAGGGGTGGGAGGTTGTCAGGAGAGGGAGAGCAAGGTTTAGTTTGAGTAGAAGAGATTTTATGTAAGCAGTGGAGACAGTTTTAAGAGAAAAAGGGATAGTCTTACTAGTAGTGTGCAAGGTATGAGAGAGGTTTTGATTTTGGCTGGTTTTGGTTAGTCTATGAATTGATTCAGTGAAGTGGGTATTAAATAAGGAGGCAGTTTCTTGGGGAGTGCTGTCAGGATAGGGACTGGGGGTGGTAGGTCCACCAGGGTGTAGACTATGTATAGCTAGAATATATATATATATATATATATATATATATATATATATATATATATATATATATATATGTGTGTGTGTGTGTGTGTGTGTGTGTGTGTATACACACATGTGTAAACAAATACAGGGATATGAGCATGTCTAGTGTGTAAATGCAGACTTTGATTTTTTAGTAAAACCAGGGAATTCTCACAGCACAGTCTTTACACTGTGGACCAGTTCTTCAGTACTGCAAAACTCGTGGCAATCTTCAAACTGAAAAAAAAATCACTTTGGGAAACTACATGAAAGATGTTATAGTTCATAACATGGTAAAGTAAAAAACTTAATTTCTAGTGCTAGTCTATGACTTTTGGTACAATTCAATTTTTTTTACAACAAACATGATTTTTCACTCATCTTTATTAACTTAAATGTTTTTTGATATGTCTGAGAGAAAGAAGAAAATATACTGTGAGGTTCTGTTTTTCATACAAGTCATATCAGGAAAAATGCTCAAGCCATTAAAGATAGGGATCAACACATTTTTCCTCATAAATCACTTACCTTGCTAGCCACTGGCTCCTTAGAGTTCAAAGCAATCTTTCCAAAAAAGCACCTTTCTTCTTCCCTTTTCTTGTAGTTACTGTAATGTGTCTGCCCTGTGTCTCCAGTTGTGCCTGCTGATAAGTCAGCTGACTTGTCTCCCTCCACTTGGAAGCTAATGTCTACTCTAGGTGCTTCCTGTCTTCTTTAGCATGCGTGGCAGGAATGAATTTGCTGAGGATGACACCTCGACTTCTTTGCCCATGAATTCTGGACAAAGCCATAAATGATAGAGGGGACAACATTATAAATATGACTCTTAGTCACTTAAAAAAATAAAACAGCAGCTTTTGAATACATTTTCTGAACGATAAAAAGTATGAAACTCTAATGTATATGATCCTCAGTGATTTAACAGACTTTTATGGGGGACATTTCAAAAATATGACCTAAAAATGAAAAAATTCTGCAAAATTTTCGACCCTTGAATTATGCTCAGGAATTCTAAAACCTCTGACAACTCATGGCTTCTACTCCCAGTTCTATTTTCCTTCTCAACACATTTAAAATAACTAATGGCTTCTGAATGTCTGAAGATAATAGCAGCAGTTGCAACATCTTCCTACTGAAAGTTTTCAATCAGAAATCCAGGTACAGATCTTTGAGCTAAAAAAATAAAGTCAGTGTAAAACATAGAGAAAACCATCCCAAGAAAGTGAGACAGCCAAGAACTCAATTGTTCTGTTAATGGGGGAGCATTATCCAGTGATGGATAGAGTGTAGTGGCAAGTGCATGGCCCCATTAGATGTGTGAATCTATTACACCCAAGCAACTCAGTTGGCCTAAGGCCATCTATGTTCACACTGAATAGGGGAACTTTTTCTAAAACATAGTGACATTTTGTGGTGACCTCTTAACCACACTTGTCTCCTACTCAGGATTCTGAGTAGGGGAAAGAAACAAGATGATGATGGTGATGATGATGATGGTGATGGTACCGTGTGCATGAGACACAAGCTGTGCAGCTGGTTGTTAAAGTGATAAAAGCTGTTGCAGAGGATTATTGAATCTAAGAATAATGAGCTATCATGCTGCCTTGATTCAAGTGATGGATGACCCAAACAAAAAGGATGTTAGTAAGACTGGAGAACAATAATGGATGAGACTGAACCGATTGAAGACATTTACACTACTATAATTTACTCTCATTAAATGTGCAGCAATTGATAGGAGGAGCGCACAACTATGCAGTCAATGTCCTGTCTGGCCAAAATGAGGGGCAGTAGAAAGTCATGTCATTTCACACAGATAATGAAGCAATAGTTTTCATAATATTTCAGAGCAGAAAATTATAACCACCAGCAGTTCTAGTCAAAAACAACAACGTGGAAATCAGACATTCTTAAGTTAATGAGAAAGCAGCTAGTCATTACTAAGTTAAGACTGAAACTGATCTTAATGGGCTTTACTCCAAACACAGATGCATTCCATAATACAACTGTTTACAAAATTTTTTTAAACATTTCAGTTTTGTTTCAAAGTTTGCTAGTAAATAAGAATTAAGTCCATTGATTAATTATAGTGTGCAGGAGTTAAGTATCCAAGTCTCTGAATAGTTGATTCTATAAGTACTAAAACAGGATGACATATAAATGAATGTGTAAACATTTATGAAATTAAAAAGATTCTAGACTCTAGGGTACTTGAACAAGGGCTTAACTGTATGGGCAGATTTGTGTATTGAAAACAACACACTTATTCATTTAGGCAATGCAATTCCTGGTTATAATTCTAGGGAAACAAAGTATATCATGTGACCAAAGTGTTCCGTTTCACAATGATTCTGACTATTTAGTAAATGAATATATAAAAATAAGTTGTGGCCATTGCTAGCAAAGATGCCATACAAAATGTTCTTGTAAATCGATTTGTACAAAATGCAGCAGTCAAACATATTTTAGTTTGACTGCATAGAAATGATACAGGATGAGCAAGTGTGAGCTGCATAAGAATCACTGCATTCTAATGAAGGTAATACTGCAGACCAGAAAAGGCAGAGAGGAAATACTGTAAATGATGATGTCACTTACATCAGTACAGCCTGGTACAGAAAAGTGTATGCAGATATAACATCTATGGAACTGACTAATAAATGTGATGTCTGAGATACAGAAGAATCTAGGATTACTAGATTATGAATCTGCAAAAGGAGTGATAAAGTTTAAGATGTTCATTGAACTCACAGTATGTAATAGGGAATCACAGAAAATGCTGGGGACAGCTTTTGCTGATTCCCTAACAATTCCTAGGTTTAGAGCTGTAGAGTCTCGAATGTTAAGCTTACATCATACTAGTCTTCGATAAGCTTGATTGTTGTAACTCCATGTTTATTTTTTGTACTTCCCATACACATATTAAGATTATTTTAAAGAAACTGATGAATAACTTATTCTGACAATAAGGAAGAAACTTTTTCCAGAAAGTTGAAGAATAACTTCTTTGACAATAGGAAGGAAGTTTTTTTTTTCCATAACCTTGAAAGGCATGGTGTAACATACCTGTCATGTTTAATTGTATTATGGATGCTTATTTTTAGCATTATGTTCACTCTCCTCAGCTGTGTATTCTTGGCATGACCTTTTAAACAGAGCTGTGTCAGACATTGCCTTTATAGACCAGGTAGAGGTCACTTCCAAGTCACCTGTAAGAAACAGAATATAATGACAATCACTGAAGCCTTTCTGAATAATTCAGATTTTCCAGCTTTATGTTTTTTTTCTTGTAAGGAACCATCACACATTTTCTAATTGGGAGGTTGGAGCAATGTTTTTTATGGGATGTCTTTTCTTTTGATCACAAATGGCTAGCCTAATGTATAGTTAAATATAGCATATATTCAATGTATTTTACATTCAATTACATGCTGGCGAATTGATGTTATATCATTGTGTATTTAAAGTACTATTTCTCTGAATGTTCTGATGACTAGTGAATGTACTGTTTCACTGATTGTACTGCAACATTTTACTTGTCTTGTTCTGAGTGTTATTGTACTTTTCTGATTGTTCTGACAATGACTGACTATACTACTATGTCTCTGGTTTTCAGATAACTACCCAATGTAATTCTTCATTGATTTTACTGCAGTTTTGAATGCCTTTTTCAGAGCAGTACATTTTTGGAAGTCAACAAGTTTAGGCTGACCCCAGTATTAGGCATTCATTCATTTAAACAGCAGCACAACCACAGCTGTTAAAATAAATAATACCAGCATCAATGCCAAATTGTGACAGTGATACTAAATAAATACTGGTACTCCACTATTGCCTGAACTGCATTGCCAATCACACTACCTAATGGCTTGTTCCAGTGATGCAACAGTTAACATTGTCACCTCACAGCAAGAGATTCCCCAGTTCGATTCTTGGCTGGGGTGCCTTCTGTGCGGAGTATGCATGTTCTCCCTGCATTTGTGTGGGTTTCCTCCGGGTACTCCTATTTCTTCCCACATTCTAAAAAAACATGCGTTTGGAGCATTTCTCCCCAGGCTTCCTCTGAAAATAGGCTCAGTCCTAGTCAGACTTTCCTGGTCAACAAATGTTAAGTAAGTAAATAAAATAAAATTCCCGGTGCAGCCACACCCCTTTCCCCTGTCCTAGCTATGGCTCTGACTTCTTTACTGCTTGGATTGTTCTACTGAAAACTGAATGCACCATATTATTGATTGTTCTGTAATATTTTCATAATATTGTTTGCTATTCTGGCCCTGATTGGCTTTGAAAAGGGTTCATGATCCAGTTCACTTCCCAGTTAAAAACATTGCATAAACTAAAAATAAATAAAATACATAGGTGACGTTCTTTCAGTTGGCTTGTTTCAGGTCTATAAACTTAGCACATTATTCAATGATGGGTGAAATCATCGGGGTATAAAGTGGTTCAATAATATCCTTGAAATGACTAGATATGCCTTTTAGAATTAAGGTGGGCTGCACAATATGCTTTTTTGGATAGATACACAGTTTTCCAAGTTTAAACTGTTGTGCATTATTGTCTCTGATCCATTAATAATGGCGTCAGTTTTGTAATTTCACCATTTATTTTGTAATTATATGCCCATTTTGGTGAGACTTATAATGCTACAGTTACTAAAATTAAAGGTAAAACACATTGCTGCTGCAATGGACATGCATTGGTGCATTGTTGTAGACCATCTTGTAGAAGTTGAGCATCTTTTAATGACGTAATTGTGTTAGTCAGTTTACAGTCATCAGCATACCTGGTTAACCATACCCCATTTCTTCTTTTGTAACTGAAAAAATAGTTCAAAAAGAAGTAGCCAAAGTACAAGGACTTATGAAACAAAACTGGTAATGCCTGTTGGGATTGAGAAGTAATCCTTCCCTTCAACCTTGATTTGCTACATTTTGTTGCTTATCCAGTGTTTTGCCTATTGAATTACATATGAATTGACATTAAATAGATGAGATTTTTCAATTATTATTTTATGTGACTTCGCCTCAAATGCATTAGCAAAGTCCAGTTAAGCAGAATGCAGTACCACCATTCATCAATTGCTGCTGTAACCCCTTTAAGGAATACTACAAGATTCAAAAGACAAACTCTTCCCATAATAAATCCATACTGCTCCATATGCAACACAAACAAGAGCTCCCTGCATCATGTTGGAAAATATCCATTGTGACTATATGGCCTTAAGAATACTTGTCAGGCTGATTGTTTAAAATTGTTTGCATCTGATGTGACTATCTCCCCGTGAAATGTTACCACTATAGCCTGTTACAATGAATAAATAATGTGTCCACATGCTACGATTTTATTTAAAATGCTTCATAGAAGCTTAGTCAGGTTTTCCTTGATTCTGTACAGGAAAGCACAGGTATGTTGTCTGGCCACATGGAACTTGATTTTTTACATTTACTTCTGGCAACTGTTATATATATAGTTATATAAAGAAGGAATCCATTTGTTGCCCCAGCACTCTCTTTTGTATTTCTTTGCTTATTCTGAAGTTTTCACAGAATGTTTCTGCAAACACATTTGTTATATCCTGTGGTTGCATGACTGTTTCATTGTTTATTGATAACATTATACATTCACAAATTTTTCTTTTCATTTTTTAAGTAATTAAAAATACCTTATTATTGTTTTCAGCCTTTGAAACTTAGATACTTTCATAGTATGATCTGGGAAATTTGATAAGAAATGTAGAAGTCCTTCTGTGCTTTATTTTTTTATGTTTATGGTAATATTTGAAAGCTATATAGTACCTCTTTATGCTCTATAGCTTACTAATTTTGTGATTCCTACAACGTTTTTATTTTAAATATATATTTATTTATGTGTTACCCATTTGTTTCAGTACAACATGTAGGCCTAGTGGAGATTGTATACATTTTGCAATTGTGTAGCAATTGAAACGAAATTTTGAAATGTGATGTGAAACAAGAAAAAAATGAAATGTTTCTTGCCACTATTGAATAACTTACAGCAAACATAAGCATATGCTTTAGACTGTGATAAAACTATCAATTATAGCAGTAATGATGATGTGAATTTATTTCAAAATATAAACAGTAGCATAGACAAATGCTAGTCAGAAAAGTAGATGATTAAAGGAATGTGTATTCAAGCTGAAAGTAATGAAAATAAAATAGTCTTAATCTGCAGCCAAACCATTGAATTAAAATAATGTGCTAAAGTCAGCATGCACACCTTTGATGTATATGGAACAAATTAATAGTAGGCACTGAACAGCCTATAATTGCAAAGTACCTTGCTAAAGTAAGGGAAAACAGCTCTTGTACTTTACAAAAAAAGCACCAAACCAGGCATGTCCAAGGGTCAGCTTCCGGTGATTTCTCCTATCCACTTGGTGAATCTGGGCATACTGGGACAATGCAGCAATTGCCTCATGTATACAGACCCCATTTTTTACTATCACCCAACACTACAACCTGCGAGAGATGCACTTACATAGACAAACTGGAAGTAAAGCTCTTTCCACCCAAGATTGTGCTAGACAGTCAAGAGGAGAAGGTTAATACCCACACGACACCTCAAGCAACACATAGCCCTTCTAAACCCACACCACCAACACCCTCACATAACAACACTAAACCCTCATATGTGGAGGCCCTTAACAGTAACCTTCCCAAGCAACAAGGACCTCTAAAGCTGAAATGCAAACACCAATCACAACCAAAGGGTCACATAGCTCACAATACCAGTGTGCCACCCAACAACAGCCCCTAAGGCAAGACAACATACCCAACACTTTAGTCATAGGTGACTCTATAGTCAGGCACACTGATGTCCCACTCACCAGGCTGAACAAGGAGAAAATTACAGTCAGCTGCCTGTCGGGTGCCAGGATCCGAAACATAACGCATGCACTCAAGTCACTCCACAACAAGTACAAATACGACTCTGTCATTATCTATGTTGGAGTAAATGACTTGAGACATACCTCCCTGGACTACATGAAAAGAGACGTTGAAGGGCTCTTGGATCATGTGGCCCAGGCAGGTATGGCCCTAGCCCTGGGTAGCATCCTGCCTTCACCCAAGATGATACCATAGTATACGGGCAAAATGGTTGACTTCAACAATTGGCTAAACTTCTGCTGTCATTCAAAGGGGATCCAGTATCTGTCTGCCAGGGACGACATGATTGACAGACTACGATGCTTTGCCAGAGATGGTCTGCACCTGTCGCCCCTGGGATTCAGGTTACTGGCTAAGGCTCTTGCCACCCCTATAGTGCCTTTTTTAGGGTTTATATTAGATAAATGAATGTTTTATCTTACCGAACGCTAATTTGAGCGAAAATCCCAGAACCAGAAACCGGAATTGTGAGATCGCAGTACAGTGAAAATGGGAATATTTGCCCTTTCCTCACTGTAGTGTGATGTCGGAATTGGAATATGAGTGTGGGGGGTGCAGCCCCCCACAATTGCAGTTTGGAGTTCCAGGATTTTTGATAATGTCAGCATTCGGTAAGATAAACTTTCGTTTATCTAATATAGACCCCTTTTTTTAGGCAAAGTTCAAAGGACAAAACCACCACCATAACAGGTACAAGCATGCAAAATCTGAAGGTAATGCTACTCAATGCTAGAAGTCTAAACTTCAAAATGCACTATCTCGAGGCACTCCTAAAAATGGAGAACATCGATATCTGTGCAGTAACTGAGACCTGGTTCAAGTCTCCAGAGAGCACCCCTGCAATACCAGGCTACAACTCTTACCACACTTTTCGTTCACCAAACCAGGACTGAAACACTAAAGGTGGAGGAGTGTCCATGTTCACCAAGGATAGTCACACCACCAGGCTAGTTGCCCAACACAATGTGTCTGAAATTCTTCAGGTGCAACTAACACTAGGTAAGACTGCAATCCAAATTGTAGCTTGCTATAGATCCCCCACCATGCCCCAAGATTCTCACTATACCTTTCTAAACATACTGGAAAATATTAAGATACAACCAAACACCCTAATACTGGGTGATTTCAACTACCCTGCCATTAACTGGGAAAACTACTTGTGTACCAACACTTTTGCCCAATGGTTCTTGGAATTAATAAATTCCAATGCCCTGGATCAACTAATCCATAGTCTCAC
The DNA here is from genome assembly GCF_019279795.1 of Protopterus annectens. Taxonomy (NCBI): domain Eukaryota; kingdom Metazoa; phylum Chordata; order Ceratodontiformes; family Protopteridae; genus Protopterus; species Protopterus annectens. The sequence continues at coordinate 1,815,280,007 of NC_056728.1, read as the reverse complement.
CAGGGGTTCCAATATCCTAGACCTGGTCATTACCAACATGGAAAATCAATGTTCCACACCAATGGTCACCCCCTTGTTGTTCAAGTCTGACCATAAGCTAACCACCCTTGAAATCCACATCCCTCCTCCACCCCCCCAGTAAGTAAACCTCCATAAAAACTTCTCCGAAGCCAACTTCATGCTACTCAAGTCAGAAGTGACAAACTTCATGACACCCATGCAGATGGGAACTGAAAGTTCGACTGCTGAATCCTACACTAAGGCACTGTATGAGCACATACACTCTTGCATGAATCGTGCTATCCCAAATAGAACCAAAACGCTCTCCTCCAAAAAAAAGGAAGCCAATCTGGTGGTCCACTGCCATAAACAAACTTTACAACAAAAGGAAGAAACTGTTGCAGAAAAGAGGAGAATCCCAGGATGCAAAAACTCCCTTACCAGCCTCAGTAAGAAGCTGAGATCCCTCATAAAATCCTCCAAAGCTAGTTACGAAAATAAAATTGCGAAAGATTCCAAAGACAACCACAAGGCATTCTATAGCTTTGTCAAGAATTTAAATGGCAATGCTTAGATCTGCTCTGAGCTACAATAGAATGGCATTAAATATACTGATCCCAAAGATATTGCAAGTATCCTGGCAGATGGATTCAGTGCCAACTTCACCCCCCCTCACCCCCTAAAGGGCCCATCTCAATACTGACAGATTGCCAAATTCTAGTAATAACGGCCACACAGGTAAAAAACACACTCTCCAAAGCTAAGAATACAGCATCCATGGGACCAGACAACATCCCATGCTGTGTACTACATGGACTACAAAATAAACTGGCACCTCACCTAAGTGTCATGTTTAATCATAACCTCACCTCAGGCTTCGTGCCCACTGAGTGCCGCACAGCTACAGTTATCCCACAACACAAGGGGGGATCCAGCTTAGATCCTGGGAACTACTGCCCCATCAGTCTGACGAGCCTGATCTGCAAGGCCATGGAATGTATTATCATGGAACTGATAAACAAAGACATTGGCAACCTTCAAACACTGGACAACACCCAGTTTGGGTTTGTGAAGGGCCGATCTTGTCTCCTGAACTTGACTGACTTCTACAAATCAGTCTCCAGAGCTGTGGACAAGGGTAAGGAAGTCCACACAGCCTATCTGGACCTCACCAAGGCCTTCAACACCATCCCCCACTCTGGAATCATAGATAAACTTACTAAGCTGGGCATTAATCCCTACGTCACTTGATGGGTTGCCAACTGGTTTACTGACAGAACCCAGACTGTAAAAGTAGCCAACTCCAAATCCAGCTCCAGACATGTGACAAGTGGAGTACCTCAGGGTTCAGTCCTGGGATCGCTCTTGTTTGGCATCTACTTGTCTGAAGTACAGGCCAACACTAAGGGACTCTGGCTAACAAAGTTCACAGATGACTGCAAACTGGGAGTAATTATTGAATCCTCAAATGATGTGGATAGTCTACAAAAGGGTCTTACAGAAACAGATGCTTGGTGCCAGAGCCATGGGCTCAAGCTCATTGCCAAGAAATGTATAGTTATCCCCTTTGCATGGCTGGCCTTAGGCATAGGCGAACTAGGCAACCGCCTAGGGCACCGTACAGGCTGGCCTCATAAGGGGCGCAAAATCGCAAAAAAAAACCAAAGTTAAAAAGTGAAACTTTCTTCACTTTTTAACATTGCGCCCGATGCCCGTTTCTGCAAAGTAGCATTGCGCCCTCCACCAACGACTGACGACACGAGCACACAGCAATAGAATGCCCCCTCCCTACATTGTTCTTCCATTCCCTCCCCCCCTGCGTGATGTATGTATGAGTGGCTGCTGTTGTCCAGCATTATTGAAAAGCATCCAATCCGTGATGCTTTCGTTTTAGTGACGTCCCTGGCTACTGCCAATCAACAGTATATAATGCAGCTCATACCCGCCTCTCATTCTTTCCTTCGTGTCACATACCTCTCAACCATACCGAATTCCGCAGTAAATTCCGGTTTTGAGGGCAAAATATTGGGGTGCCACGAATTCCCAAGTAGCCCCTTTCATTTCTAAATTTCCTGGGGTTTTTTTGAAGGCTTTTTTTTTTTTTTTTTTTTTTTATTTGGAACGTTCCTGACATCATCATGTGATGACATCAGCACAAGGCTGACAGACAGCCTATCAGGATTCAACTTCCAAGCCATTTACTTAATTTAATTTTACGGTGGCAGCAGCAGCAATTGTTTCTTTTCCGGTAATGGTCATCCCGTTTTAATTTCATTGTATGTGAATTGCCAACAGTAAGTTGTTAAGGGCTGCTGTTATTAATTTGAATATGACTGCTAGTTCTTTATAGTGTGCCTTTGCAATATTAAAGAACTACTCTTTGTCCTGGTTCCTTGGCTGTTATAACTGGATTGTGAACTGCTCTGTAGTTCCTTTGGCAATGTTATGAAGAGGGGATGTGTAGTGTGTTTTCTTGCAAGTGAACTGCTGCAGCAGTTGTTTCATCTCCGGTAATGGTCATCCTGTTGAATTTGAACTACCATTATATTAACTTCATTGGATATGAACTTTGCAATGTTGCACTTTTTCTCCACCGAGCCATTAGCTCTTCGCAGTGTTCCACTTTGTTTACCTTGCCAAGCCATTTACTTACAGCAACAGTTGTTTCCTGTTATGTGATCTGCCAACAGTAAGGATTTATGGGCTGCTTTTATTAATTTGAATACATATGATTGCTAGTGAGTTTGTTTTAGTGTGCCTTTGCAATGTTATTACGAACTGCTCTGTGTATGCTAGTTCATTTGCTTTTATAACTGGTCATCCGTTTTTAATTTTTTCAAGTGTATTGCACTGCTCTCTGCCGAGCCATTTAGTCAGTTTAACAGCTAACAGCCGCACTTGTTTCTTCGCAATGTTACACTTGCTTTTCTCTGCCGAGCAATCTTACTTAATTTTACAATGACAATGTTCTCCAGTTTTAATTTATTTGAACTTGAAAAGCTCTGTGTGTGCTATTCCTTTTAAGGAATACAAGACTGCTAGTTCTCTTTGGTGTGCCTTTCCTTTTACTTAATTTAAGGGCAGCAATGTTACGCTAATGGCAGCAATGTTACAGTTGTTTTTTCTGCCGATGTTACTTAACGGCAGCTTTCTCCCATTTTAATTTCTTTGAAATGCTCTGTGTGCCATTCCTTTTTAAGGAATATCACTGCTAGTTTTCTTTAGTGTGCCTTTCCGTTTACTTAATTTAAGGGCAGCAATGTTACACTTGTTTAGTCTGCCGAGCAATGTTACCTAACTTTACAACAGCAGCCTTCTCCAGTCTTTTATTTCAGCATTTACTTAATTTAAGGGCAGCAGTTGTTTCTTCTTAGCAATGCTAGTTGTTTTCTCTGCAGATGTTGCAGTTTTAATTTCTTTGAATTGCTTTGTGTGCCATTTCTTTTAAGGAATATGACCGCTAGTTCTTTTTGGTGTGAATTTCCTTTTCAGGGCTGCTGTTAATCTTGTGGAGAAGAGGTGTGTGTGGGTGTGGGCTGCTTTTAATGGAAGAGGTACATGTGTGTGTGTTGGTTGTTTTTTTATATGAAAGATGTGTGTGTGGGCTAATTTTTATGGGGACGAGGTGTGTGTGTGTGTGTGTGTGTGTGTGGGCTAATTTTTATGGGGAAGAGGTGTGTGTATGTGTGGGCTAATCTTTATGGGGAAGAGGTGTGTGGGTGTGGGCAAATTTTTATGGGGAAGAGAGGTATGTGTGTTGGCTGCTTTTTATGGGGAAGAGAGGTGTGTGTGTGTGTGTGTGTGTGTGTGTGTGTGTGTGTGTGTGTGTGTGTGTGTGTGTGTGTGTGTGTGTGTGTGTGTGTGTGTGTAAAATGCCCAGGGAGAATATACCTGGTGGCTAGAGGTAGGCTCAAACCCTGTACCAGATCCTAAAGCCCCTAACCACCACCACTTGTGAAAACCTTCCAGATTTTCTGCCTCATATTTTTGTTCTGTTCCTCATAAAAATGAGTGTTTTTTCTGCATTTTTGTGGCAAATCAGTGAAGGATTGAATTCACTAAATAATGACAGGTATTTGAATTTCAGACTTCATATTCTTCAAAAAAATAGATGGTAACACAAAACCATTTATTCTACCAATTTTCTAAGTTTATAAGATCAGTATTAGAAATTTGTCCCTATTTTTGGGACTCTATTCCCCCATTATTGACTTTGTCCAGGTTTTTTTTTTGTGCTAAGAGTTAAAAAAAAGAGATGTTTTCATTGCATAGTTGTCCTGAGACTTGATGGCTACTGACAGTTGTGAATTATTTTTCTAGTAGTAGGTCATCTGCTTTGTCTGCTCTTATAATCAGGCTTCAAGGTGTATTATCAGGTTGATACTTTTAGTTTTAACCAGTCATATTTCAGGATTTAGAGACCATATTCGAAAGCAATTTATTTTTCCATTGCGTCATGCTACCCAGCTTGAACTAATGTTTGCTTTTCTTCTGTCCTAAATTAATGCTGGTATACTGCTGTAATTTATCATATGGGAAGAGCCTTATCATTTATGGTAAGCCATTAACCGTGCTATCTTTGTGTCATAGTTTCATAGGTGGTCACTAGGCTAATGATCCAAAAACCTTTACAAGCATAGGCATGTTTATCACAAGTTAACCCAATTAGCAATACATAGGTGAGTGAAGTTCATGGAGGTATGAGCCTAATGCCTGCCTATGTCCATGAGAAAATGGACATGACCCCAGGAGTGAACTTGCGATTACCCATCCATTGATCTAAGTTGTGCTTGAAGAGGGTCAAAGAGGGGCTTTGTTTCACATGAATGGAAAGCTTGTTCCAGAGAATGGGTAGTTTCAGGGGGGAGGTATCTCTCTCCAGCATGATTTGTTCATATCCGTGCCTAGGTTAATATTCCCGGAGCAAGTGACCCTCATGTGGCTTGATTTGTGAATGTGTAAAATTTCCATCAGGGTCGGGTCAGATACTACCCTGTAAGCAAGACACAGATCACCATTTAGTAGCCTGTAAGAGACAGAATCCAGTGATGGGGCTTTCAGTCTTTCCACTTACGATGTGGTTTTGCATCTGTATGGTGAGGTACATGCAAAAGGCTGCATTGTATTGTAATGGTCTGATGAGGGATGAGTATAACGGAATTATAATGTCCTTGCATCTAGATGCCGAGCTTTTACTTATGAAATGTGTCACATAGGAAAGCCTCACCACTGTAGGTAACATGGTGATCGAAGTTCAGATTATCAGCCTGAGTGCCCGGGTCTCGTACTCTACTCTTGGGGGGGGTGCTGTCTGTATTGTAAATAGCAGGGATGTTAGGTTTCCCAAAGGGAATAATTACACATTTTTTTGTATTTAGTTTCAGTCCGTGGCTTTGGCACCAATCATTAGTCTGCGTTAATCCTTTCTGTAGTACTACTGGGGGACTCCGTGATTGCACCCTATTTGCAGTCATAGGTGAACTTGGTCATCTATAGGCCATCCATGTTTGCCTAGACTTCTGAGAAATAAATTCTGAACAGTAAAAGGCCCAGCACGGAACCCTGTGGTACGACACCTTTGCTAGATGTGAATTCACCCACTTTGACAGTGTCCTGTTGGTGAGTCATTTGGCTACCCATCAGTGAGGTAAGGGTTTATTCCCAATTGAATTTGTCTGTAATACCTATATAATACATGCTCCCCCATGTTTGTGAGCATTATGTCCAGAATATTTGAGCCCCTCTTTGGTGTGCTGACTAGCTGTTCCAGGGCATTTGCACTGGCAAGGTCCAAGAACCATGGAGCAAGCAGATTTGTGGTCATGTATTTTCCCCAGTTGATGGTAGGATAATTAAAATTGCCAGTGAGTATGGTGTTGGGCTACATGGTAAGTGATGCCAGTAGGTCCAGGTATGCAGAATCCTTTTCCTGGTTCATTGTGGGGGACCTGTAGCTAGTGAAGATGTGGTAGGGGATTTTGCCTATTGTTAATTGGACTTGGAGTAGCTTAAGAGAGTCATAGAAGAGACAGGTGCAAGACCATCTGTGGCAAAGCAGTGTGGTCCATCAACCATGTCCTCCCAGGCTGACAGATATTGGACCCCCTTACACTGACACCAGAAGTTAAGCCAGTTTAGTTTGGTGAGGTATGTCTCAGGTCATGCACACCCACATGGACTATGACGGAATAATACTGGTACTTGTGGTAAGTGCTTGAGTGACTTGACTGATCCTGGCACCTGATAAGCAGCTAACTGTAACCTTGTCCTTATCCAGCCTGGTGAGGGGGACATCTGTGTGCAGGTTATTTACTTGTTGTAACCAAACCACTGACCAGGAGAATATTTGTTATGAAAGGGAAATGTTTGGATACCACTTTTTCTTCAGTGCTGAGAAGAGTTAATTGTGAAGAAACTGTGTCTAGCATTCCTGGCTGGCAACTTGTTTCCTGCCCAGATGTTTAGGGAATGCAGTGCATCAGAGTTAATGGATCACACCAGTAGTGTGTTCTGTAGTGCTTAATTATTCATTCACATTCTATTTATTGTTAAACCACTGTTTTAAGCATGAAGCAGATAGAAGTTTAACATTTCACACAGATGTTTTTTAAAAATGTTTTAAATGTTAGCATTTATATTTTTAACTTGGATGTGCATTATGGTTGTATAGCAAGTAGTATAAAGGCTAAGTGACCAAGATCACACTTTTGACTGGTCTGCGACAGGGAAGTTGGGGTTTAGTGGAGAGAGTGAATTCTTTGGACTGCTGAGCTGGGCTGGGGAACCTAAGGCATGTGAAATAAGTCAAGTCAAGTCAAGTCAAAATGTATTTATATAGCACCTTACAGACAAAAAATGCCACCAAAGTGCTTTACAAAACAGTAATCAAAAGCAATAAAAACATATAACATAAAAATTTAACTAAAAATAACAATAACATAAAACAAAACAACATTAAAAATCATTTCACCTCATTAAAGGCCAATTCATAAAAATAAGTTTTAAGATTTTGCTTAAAAATTGTCACAGAAGAAGACTGCCGAATGTATAATGGAAGCTCATTCCAAAGTTTTGGAGCTGCGACAGAAAAGCTCTATCACCCCTCATCTTTAGTTGTGTCTGGGAACCACAAGTAGGGACAGATCTTCTGACCGAAGTGTCCGATTGGGAACATAAGCATGGAGCATATCTGCCAAATATACTGGCACTAAACCATTTAAAGCTTTAAAGGCCAATAACAAAATTTTAAAACGAACCCTGAAAAAAACAGGTAACCAATGCAATGCCGCCAATACAGGCATTAAATGGTCAAACTTGCCCTCCAAGAATTTCCCAGCAGCATTTTGAACAAGCTGCAAACGGGCTAAAGCACCTTGACTCACTCCAAATAGAATAGAATTACAATAATCAAGGCGTGAAGTTATAAATGCATGTACAACAACTTCCAAATCACCTTTAGACAAAAATGGTTTTACCTTAGCCTTAATTGATAAAAAGAGGATGACACCACCCCATTTATATGTCCCCTAAAGCAAAGATCTTTATCCATTTTCACTCCCAGATTTATAACAGAATCCTTCAGATAAGAAGTTAATACACCACAGACCACCATAGAAAAATCAGCATGACGACTAGGACTAAAAAGTACTACTTCTGTCTTCCCTTCATTCAAACTCAAAAAATTTTCTGCCATCCATAGCTTAACCTCACACAAACAATCCAACACCTTTGAAATTGAGCAACCATCAGCCTCATCCAGAGGTAAATACAATTGACAATCATCAGCATATAAATGAAAATCAATACCATATTTATGCATTATATCGCCCAAAGGTAAAATATACACAGAAAACAATAAAGGTCCCAATATTGAACCCTGCGGAACACCCCAAGGAAGATGAACAAAATTAGATGTAAACCCACCCATCTGAACACACACCATTCTATCTAGCAGGTAAGATCAAAACCAGTTTAAAGCCAAACCTGTAATACCCACATAATGCTCAAGACGATACAGCAATATTTCATGATCTACTGTATCAAAAGCAGCTGTTAAATCTAACAAAACAAACAGTAGAAATTTTCCACTATCAGTGATAAGAAAACATCATTTAACACCTTTAGCAAAGCTGTCTCAGTACTATGCATAGGTTTAAAACCAGATTGAAAATTTTCCAAAAAATTTTTATTCAGAAAATCTAACAATTGGCCATAGACACACCTCTCCATCACTTTACTTAAAAAGGAAGCTTAGAGATTGGCCTAAAATTAGACAATACAGATGCATCAAGCCCAGGTTTCTTTAATAGTGGATGAATGATTGCTCTTTTAAAGTCAGCAGGCACAACCCGAAACCAAACTGGTATTAATTATTTCCAATAAAACCAAGCTACTATTGGAAACACATCCATCAAAACTCTTGGAGGTAAAATATCCTCAGGAGAACCACTAAGCTTAACTTCAGACATTAATTTATTAAATCAGCCAAAGTTATTGGCTGAAAAACACAACTTCTCTGAAACAGACAAAAAAGTATCCGGCGGAGAGCATACAGATACAGCTAATCTCAACGTCAAAACCTTATCCAAAAAAAATTTTAAAAACTCATTACACACTGTGGTTGAAGCCTTAACTGGAAAATAATCTTGTGCATTAAGAACAGAATCAGTTACACCATACAAAACCCGCGGGTTATGAGAATTGGCATTAACAAGATTAGAATAATATGTCCTCTTTGCAGATAATACAGCAGCCTGATAAACCTTCCAACTTTCCTGAAAGGCAATTAGGAACACATGAAGCCTGCTCTTTTTCCATTTCCTTTTACATCTCCTGCATTCCCTCCTTGCAGCTCTAGTAGTGTCCGTTGACCACCAGTTTCACTGAACTTTTCCTCTTCATACGTAATGGTGCAACAATATCCAGAATATCTTTACAAGTCTTATTAAAATAATTTAACAGACTGTCAGATGAAGAATATTCTGGAAAACAAGTCAACACCTCACTAAATAAAGATGAAAACTTCACTGAAGTGTCTTGACTAAAAAAACGACAAAACCTTACTGGTGCAACAGATTTAACAGCATTTATAGGCAGTATAACATCAAATAAAATAGGCTTATGATCCGAAAACACAGCATCTTGAATAGTCAGATTTGTCACATTGAATCCAAGTGATAGTACAAGATCCAATGTATGACCACTTTCCTGAGTGGCCCCACTAACAAACTGATTTAAGCCAAATGAATTCACCAGGTCATTAAACTCCGAAACAAGTGGCTTTCCCAGACAGCACACATGAATATTAAAGTCTCCAAGTAACATAATCTGATCATATTTCAGAACATATTCAGCTAGAAACTCAGAAAATTATTGAATAAAGTTCTTATCAGATCTCGGGGGCCTATAAATCACTGCACAAAAAAACGGACTTGAATGTCCAAGTTCAAACAAACACAACTCAAAACTGCTGAAAATAGAGGTGGGGTAAAGTTGTTTAATTTGTAGATTTGCTTTACAAACTACTGCCAGTCCACCACCACGCCGAGATGCTCTTGGTACATTAATGAAAACACAATCAGCTGGTACCAACTCATTCACTGCACTCCATTCACCAGATGTCAACCAGGACTCAGTTAAACAAAACACATCCGAAGTATGTGTCTTAAAAAATTCTTTCAAAATAAATGTTTTGTTAACCACTGATCTGGCATTCACCAGACCCCATTTCAAATTCAAGACCTCAGGCTCCACAACGTCCAAAGCTTTAGGCACTGGTCGCAAATTCTCTAAAACAACCCCTTTCTGACGACACTGCTGATAACATGAGAGGGAAACACGATCCCCCATAGAAGAATCAACAACAGGAATACTCCATGAGCCCACAAAGTCCAACATCTCCCAATCCACCAAGGGCCGAGTAAACATCCGTTTTTCTGTCTTCAAACTACCAGAGAAAGGAGTCACCAAAGTCTTTAGCTTAACCAGCCAACCTCCTCGACAGCCTCGCCTTCTACGCTTCCTCAACTTCCTCCTGGAAGAAGAAAAGAACCATGGCACTGTTCTGCTATACTCCAAGAAACAATCCAGGTAAGTAGGGGGTATATTGCAAAATCCATTCACCAAAAACGGCAAATCCAAAAATCTGACAGAAGAACCAATGTCCAAAAGCACTTGATGATCGTACACTATTGCTAAATCAGCATTTTGCACAACACACGCAACAAGCAAACAAAAACAAGAAACAACAAACGGAGCTAACAAGCGGCAAGCCAACCACACCGGCGCCATCTTGAAAAAAAAAATAAGTGGGCCAGAGTAATATATTTTCTCGGGGGCATAACAGTGTTATGAAAAGGAGATCACTAAAAGTATGAGTGCATTTCCTTCCTCTTCCTTACAGTTTTCTAGAGGAGGGATCTTGTAATAGTGATTCATTTCTGTTACATGCTGTGGAAAATAAGTTTAGCTAGTACAGTCATGAGTTAACGGGTTACATGAGACTAGCTTGGATTCTGCTGTCACTGGTATATAATTTTATGTATTTGTTATGTAGAATGTGTATGCAAAAAGTGTGGTTCAAATATTTATCAGGTACGGTAGTTCTATTTTTGAGTCAGGACTGTAGAAGAATTTCAAGCGGCAGTATTTAAACTTATAACAGTGAATTTTGCTCTAAAGCAGACTGTTTAAAAAGTTTCCACTTTTCGTGTAGCACATACTATTTTGTTAACAGTTTATTTATTTTGACTAGTAACTGAAAATGTTAAACTGATGTGTATCTGTTTTCTTTTCCATTATTCTGTTTTAATCAGCGGTAATTGTATGCTGAATGTATGACCAAACTAAGGGTACTGCAATGTTTGATTTAGTTTTATGTGCTTTAATACAAACCTTATGCCTTTTGCCTGATACCTCAAGTCACTGCAAATTAGTTGGTAACTTTTATTCTCAGTGTTAGAAATGCTTTGCTGGTCTGCAAAAGATGCATGCAGTTGGATGGATCTTTTAGTAGCTTTTGACTGAGTTAGCCATACAGTCTTGTATCACACTTGAAATTGGTACTTGTACTTGCTAAATGAAGTGAGACAATGAAAAGTGTGTTTAATTTCTGCACACTATGATTTTGATTCCAGAGTATGGATTTACTGAATTTTCACATGCTGTAATTTCTGTACGCTATGATTTTGATTGTATGGATTTACTGAATTTTCACATGTTGTAACACAGAATACAAAGCAGTCCATCATATGGATGGATGTATAGGTACTGCAGTTTGCTTTCACTTCATCCCCATCTCCTTTTGTCAATGGTTAATCCTTTTCAGCATTTCCTACACTGCTTATATAGAGGTGTATATAGAGGTGATTTTGTTTTTAAACCTTTGTTTACACATGATCCAACATTGCATATAGAAATGTACATGTAATGGGCAGCAATGGAATAAAGTCATCTGACAATATTAGAATGTAGAGTATGAACTGTATAATCTATATGAATGTCTAGTAGCCAGCAATGAAATAAAATCTGACAATATTTCAATGTCTTTAGCATTAATTGTGCCAGCTGAAAGTGGTTTTCAAATTAGTCAGCCAGACCTGACAGTTTGTACAAGTGCATCATTTTACTGTCAAAGATTGCATATAGAAATGTACTTGACACAGTAATGGAATAAAATCATTTGACAATATCACAATGTCTCTAGTCTTAAATATGTCTTCAAATTACTCCAGTGGACCTGATAGTTTTACAAAACAGCAGTGTACTGTTCAGCTGGGTTTAAAGGTACCACATCCATCTGTAACTCTTAATGGATAAATTCTGAAATCTGCTGGCTATTGGTAAGTTGTATGCAAAGTTCAAGACGTTGTATGCAAAGTTCAAGACGGCAGTCACTGTAGTAGTAACACTGCTTTCCTTTTTGGCCTCTGCGTCAGCATACATCTGCAGCACCACCACATCACAATGTGTAGCTGTCTTTGAAGTATGTGGACTTGATGGTTGACCTGTGAAGAGCATGAAGCACATCAGGGTATATAGTAATGTGTTAATGTAGAGTTGATGCTACACTACGAATGAGAACTTCTACACAAACATCAATGTACCTTGCAAAAAAGTTAATACAGTCTTTCATGACTGTAGAGAAACTCTACACTAGCAACAGATCAAGCAGGTTTATTAAGGAGCATTCAGCCTTCAATTGCAGTCTTAAGGTGTCACAGTATGACTGTTTTTTTCATGCATTTAAACATTGAAAGAACTGGAGTGGGGTTTGTGGGAGTGGCCATTATGTGGGTGTGGCTCAAATAGGGGTGTGGTGTGAATATGGTGTGGGTGGGGCTTAAGGGGTGCCAGAGCAGTACTTCGCCTAGGGTGCCATTTCAGCTAAGGCCGGCCCTGTCCCTTTGGGAAAAAACATGTACCCGTGAATTACCACATAGGTGGCAGTACACTAAACACTGAAAGTGTGATAAGAGACTTAGGGACACAGGTGGACAGTGGTCTCACCTTCGATAACCACATCGCCACAACAGTCAGGAAATCCTTCTATGGGGCACACCTCATCACTAACGGCTTTTCATCCAGAAAAAAGGAGGTCATTGTCCCACTGTACTCATACCTTATTAGACCTATTATAGAGTACAATGCCCCTTTTGGTATGTACCTCTCAAGACATCTGCAACAACTGGAAAGGCCACAGAAACACCTCACTAAAGGAATCACAGGCCTAGAGTAGATGCCCTATGCTGACCATCTAAAAATACTCCAGCTATACTCTGTTGCATATCGTCTACTCAGAGACAATCTCTGTTTAACATACAAGGCCATGTCAAACCCAGAGCTGTTGGACATGCTACACTTAAAGAAATCCCAATCCCTAATAGCCACATGCTCCCAGGATCTAAACCTTGTCATCACAATGAACAAAACATGCTGTAGTTATAGGTTCCTGACCCAGAGGCTCCCCAGACTCTGTAACAGACTGCTCATACATGTCAAGCAGAGTGCCTCTTTGGCCCTCTTCAAAAGGAACTTTGACGATTGGATGGGAGATGGGAAATTCACCCCACAGATTAGGTCAGTCGCCCTGCTGGACAGGGGTCCAGGGAAGTAAATATTGTGGGAAGAAATAGACAGGGAATTGTTATGGTTAGGCTTGTATAGGCCCTAGGGCTGATAGCCTTGTACCAACCTATGAACTTAAGCCCTTGTGTTGAGCTTGGTCATATTGTGAATACAGACAGCAAAATAATAGATTATTTTTTCAAGCAGCCAGTGTCCTTGTAAGCTAAAAATTTTGGATCATAATGTTTGTGAATCACGATTTCTATGTGCTTTTCCCTTTCATGACTATCGCCACTACGTCCTCATACTACAGGTTGCTGAGCTCTGATTTTGGTACAGGACGCCTTATGTGCCTTAAGTAGCAGCTGACCATCAGCACCATCATCTAGGCAGCTATGAAGAAGATAAGAACTGATTCTTTGAAGCACTATCCAAACAGTTACTCATGTTATGGAAAAATTGATCTTCACTAGCATGCAGTTTTGCAGAACTGGCTTATTTAAGAACCGTGTAAGTAAAACACTAAAGATAGGCCCCATGTCTCATTATTTTCCACAAAAAGTTGCTGGTAAGACAGCTGACAAAAAATATATCCATTTTTTTTTAAAAATGAGCTACTCTGGGAAAATATGTCCAGAAAATACTCACCCGAGACTCCAGTAAGAAATTGATGGCATGGGTAATTTTAATGAATAACATTTTTTTAAGGGATAATGTGAATTTGACCATGGCTGGTCTATAACTGCAGTTAATCTTTGCTTACAGTATTCGAGGAGGTAACTAGAAAATAACATTTTTCAGTAGAAGCTCTTTTGAAATACAAGCTGAATTTTAGGAATGTTATAGCTTTTCTTGGGCTCAGTATCACAACTGTGAACCCAATTCTTTCTGCAAGCCTTGCATGTTTGAAAAAATGAACTCCAATTTCATCAGCAGAAAAGCAAATTGGCAAGCTTACTATTGTTCTCTTCCAGATGTTTCATAGGGGGAACAAACTCTCTTGTACTTCCTAAGGTAATGACAAGCTGCAAAGTCTGAGGTTACTGTAATTCTGAATAGGGATATACTCCAATGTATCACAACCTCAGACTTAGTGTATGTTCCCAAATTTGTTTTATAGTGTTACATTTCCAAAACTATAATCACAGTGCTTCTCCTTCCTTGAACAGAAAGGAAACACTCTCAGCTAATAACTTGCATATTTTATGCCTATACATGAAGCCATGAAGGTATAAACTTAAAAGGAACAAATAAAAAGGATAGACCACACAACACTATCACTTAAAATGTCAGCAAACACAAAGCAAGCATGTAAGGCTTTCATGATGATACATGATGGCATGACCTTGGGAATACTGATACATGTGTACATAGATGGCACACTTTATCCTCAGTAATCTTAATGTAGATAAAGATACACTCATACACATACTTACACAGGTACACACACACACACACACACACACACACACACACACACACACACACACACACATACACACACACACACACACACACCAATAATAATAATTTTCAGCTGTTCATCACCTACAATTTACATATCGTTATTAATTCCTACTCATACATCAAAATTTCTTTCTAATATTTACCTGTTTTGGAAGACAGAATATTTGCACTATTTTCTAGAGATTCATTTTGGTATCACAAACCACAAATGGCAGGGTTATATAAAATTTGTTAAGTGGTGCTGGAATTTTACTGTTTGCACTGTTTTCTGACAGTAATTTTCAACAGAAAGGAAACACTCTCAGCTAATAACTTGCATATTTTATGCCTATACATGAAGCCATGAAGGGGTAATTCATGTGTTACCCATAAAGGAGGCACTTTTTGGTCATAAGGACATACAGCCATAGGGAGACATCTAGAGCCTTACCACCATGGAAGAAAACATAATTACCCATGATCCAGTCATTGTGTACTGCAATTATACAATGGCATTCAGTTTCAATGAAATGGTCTACCCATACCTCTATTCTTCTGTCAGGGAAATTAATATGTAGAAAGCCATAAATAATGGGGGGGGGGGGAGCAAAGGCCCAAAAATAGGGACATATTTTAAATATTGCTCCTATAAACTTAAAAAGTTGCTAGAATAGCAGGTTTTGCATTATTGTGTATTTTTTGAAGGATATGAGGTCTGAAATTTAAAAATCTGTCATTATTTAATATTATTTAGTGACTTCAGTCCTGAACCATTTCCCACCACACATTTTATGAGGAACAGACCAAAAATCTGGACATTTTGCAAAAATCTGGACAGTTGGGAGGTATGGGTCTACCTTTAAAAAGAAAAATATCTATTGCATAATCCACACTCCCTGGTGGTTCTGTGTCCCTCTATGTTGATCTAAGCCATCAGGGCAGACCTAAGCTATACTTAGCCATATGGTTGCCAATGAATACAGCTGCATCTGCAGTATGTGGATTCTCCTTCATTATGTGCCACTTGAACTATGGCATCTGAAATAGGGAGGCAATAGATATTTCTGATGGTCAAGATGGGCATATTTTTAAAGTAAAACTATGTAATTTGATGTTTACCATCTTTTAGTAGTTTTATTTGAAGGGTATAACAGAAAAAACAAATAGTAATTTTATATTTATTTTACTGTTTAATGCCAATAACGTGGTGCCTGTTTGGTAACTGCACTGATCTCCCTTTCAGTGTGGCAACCACATTGTGTACAATGCACTTCAACTGGAGGAAAAATCTTTCCATTTTATAAAATCAGCTACTCTACTTAAACCTAAAAACATAGCTTTACTGGTTTTATATTCCTTACACTGATCTAACTGTTGCTACTGCAATATGTTTATACTTCTTAAGAAATAAAATTGGATGCCAAGTGATTGGCTTCAGTTACCAATCCCATGGTGCTTTTAGGACCTGGCAAGGATTCACTCTTTAATGATAACTGAGATTTCTTTACTGAATATTTTATTTTAAAGGGTCTTTTGCTGCCTATTAAATACATTGGTGACTTGTTTCTGTATACATGCTGTAATATTTGACTGTCTTTTCCTGTTAATGTGAAGAAAGTGATATATTTTAATTGATTACATTTTAAGGAATAATTGTCCTTTGTTTAGGTTTCATTAATATACTCATGGGTGAACAGATACAGCAGCTGGTACTGATTTTATTGTATGAGGTTAGTAATGAATGCATTAACTTACCTGAGGTAAAAATACTGTATTATACAATGCCTCCTCTAAAACGTGCACCCTGATTGGCCAGCCCAACCAGCGTGCCCGTTGTAAATCCCTCAATATACTAACGGAAAAAGGTCCGGTCGCCCGGACTTTTTCCGTTAGTATAAAACACTGTCTCGCTATGTTAAAAGAGTTTAACATAGCGACACAGGTTTAAAAAAAGCAACGCAGATCTCCGTTGCTTTTTTAAAAGCTGTCTCGCTATGTTAAACTCCTTTAACATAGCGAACAGTAAAGCAACGGAGATCTTGCGATCTCCGTTGCTTTTTTTTTTTAACCTGTCTCGCTATGTTAAATGAGTTTAACATAGCGAGACATCTTTAAAATAAGCAACGGAGATCTCCGTTGCTTATTTTAATGCTGTCTCACTATGTTAAACCCATTTAACATAGTGAGACAGTAAAAAGCAACGGAGATCTTGCGTTCTCCGTTGCTTTTGCCCACAGCTCTGATGTACTGCGTAGGCATGCGCAGTACGTCAGAACTGCCGCGGAACACCAGACAGCTGCGGAAGGGCAGCAAAGAGGCATTATACAATGCCATTATTTAAGAAAAGTAATTATTTCTTTTCTTAAATAATGTCATTAATAATAATAACCACTTCTGGTGGGTAATGCTGGATTTACCCACGGTTGTCTTTGTTTGGTCCTCGGGCTTACCTCGGGACCAAACCACACCAACCGTGGGTAAATCCAGCATTACCCACACCCAGGCGTGGGTTATTGCTATATTAATGGAATTGCCATTTTGGAACAGTGGTACCTGAGACAGCAGATTATTGTTATATATGAAGGGAACAATAAACTGACATCATTACAGAAGTACAGATACTCTTTCATGTTTGGAATTCATTTTGTCTCCAAGAAAAGGACTGTATGCACCTCACATTATTAATTCTGTAGTGCAGATGATTTATGCTTCAGTTTGGAAGGTAAACAGAAAGCTGCAATCTTATTTACAGAATCAGTTACATTTTGAATTTCATTATGACTAAGAATGGATGGCTGAATATATTAGAACTACAGAAATTACTCTAATATTTTAAAGGAAGAAATGTGGACAATAATACAAGAATGTGCATAAAAAGATTGTTTTCATCGATATGTAAAATGGCATATATACCACATTATAAACTACAGAGAGAATTACAAGTCTAAGATATTTAAATAAATTGACAATAAAATATGCTTATTCACACTTCTGCACCCTGCCAGGAACTTTTCATCATTTCATATGGCTATGAGTATGCAAAAAGCTTCTTTCTGTGAAGAGATGTTTCCTGGCCCAAATGGCTTGCTTTTATTTTATTGTGTTTTCACTGAATTTTGTTTTTATTAAATTTTTACTGAGCTGAATACACATTACACTTGACCTAATTTGCTTTTCTTTAATTGTTTTTTTGTGACTTTATTGCTGGTTCTTTTTTATACTGAGAGTTGTTTTTAGCTAGTAGTGTAATTTTAAATGCACCTCAAAATAAACTGCTACTGATAATACATCATTGTTATCAATACTGCATACATTACCCAAGACAAATAAATGGATTATATAACTACCAAGCAGGCCCAAATGCAGAGAGGTGATCTTATCTTGAAGAGACCAGTAAAGCCTCTGGTGTTCATAAAACAAAGTGCATCCCTGCCCTATTCAAATGCAACTTAGATCAATGGATAGGAATAAGAAAATTTATTCCAGGACTGGCACCTGTGCCACTAATGGACAGAGGCAGTACTTAAGTACCCTCTTCTGCAGCAGGGTCCCCTTTTAATACTTATTGGTATGACCCAGAAACATTCATTCGCAAATGGGAAGTATAGGAATATAACTCATGGCAAGGGTAATTTGGACACCTATAGGATAACATTGTTAGGCTTAAAATGGCCATTTGCTGTTTATAAATCTTTTATGCAAGATTAAATTAGTACATTAAAGAGACAGCATTAGACTTACAACCTACTTAAATAGGTACAAAAGGTTTGTACCTAGACTAAGAAGAATTATTGCTTTTTGGAGTTCAGGAATTGGCTACTGGTTACTGCAAAGCCAGGAAGGGACAGCTCATTGTTCTCTTGAAGTTGGAGCAAATGGGTTTGTGCCATGGAAGAATTTGGGAAGATCACATAAAGTATAACAAAGGGGGTGACTGTATAACTAAACTATGTGGCATGTAGTCAACAGGACTGAATGAGTGACACCGGGTCCTGTTATGCACTATGTCTTTGTACAGAGCGGGAGAAGAGGTGGTGGTACTTTATGTCACTTTGCAGGAAAACAGTAGTAGTGGTCCCAAAGTGTTCCATGCACAGTATCATTTCTTTGTTTTGGCCATACTTTTGTATGAAGCAGGTGAAGTAGACAAGCTTTTTCCCGATATCTTGTAACTTGGCTGGCAGCCTTATAACTTTAAGTGAATGCCATTTGTCAGCATAAAATAACTAAAAAGAGCTACATCAGTAGGGGTGTATATCTTACCCTGAGGTCTTCTGACTTCAGAAAAAGTTATATTAGAGTTAGAGATGGGTTGAAACAGTCAGGTTATTTTGGTTCATTCAGCACTGATCAAATGCCCTTTGGCTAGGCAATCAGTAATTAAAGGAAACATACTCAGGTTACTCACAAGTCCTGCACAGTCCTAGAATATGCAAATGAGACAACCTTTTTTGTGAAATGCTTAATAAAGATGGATATAATGGTACACTGTGAAGTGAGGTTCTTACCTGTAGATGTTACATATAGCATGTACACCACTACTCCATAGGAATATAGTGGAGGATGGTGGTCTTGGTGGGATTATTATTACAAATCAATTAGGACTGCTGTTTTTAATGTATAGCAGGGATCTATGGATTAGTGCACTGTATTATTTCCTTAAAGGATGCTTTATGAACCTCAGCTCTAGCCTGTTTGGTAATAAAATAACAAGAAAATGAACATCTTATCCTAGTTGTTTATAGATGTAAAATAGATCTAATTCAACATTATTCATCTAGTACAAAGACTTACAAAGACTTATATTCTATGAATTTGTGTAGCGCTATAGCAGAGCTAACTAATTGGCTCTGTTGGATTCTGTAACCATCTGATATACCAACTGATAAGTATACTTTTTTGCACTTGATTGTACTATACTGCATTTATATATTTGTCCTCTGTATTCTGTCTGCAATGTTTGTTTCTCAGGGCAGTTCAGTAGCTAGTTTCAGGTGGGGGTTGTTTTGCTTTCTTTGGAGTCAGCCCACCTGAGGTGTTAGCTATTGGCCAACACCTCTGTGTTTATCTGATTCCCCGAGGCTTAATTTCTCGGTTGTACTTCTATTAAAAATACTTATAGTCTGTGAATTTGTGCAGAGCTGATATAGCAGAGATAATTACCTGGCTCTGTTGGATTTTATAACCATCTGATACACCAACTGATAAGCATACTTTTTTTGCACTTGTTTGCACTGTACTGCATTTATATATTTGTCCTCTGTATTCTGGGTGCATTGTTTTTTTTCCTTCCCTCCCACCCAGGTGGTGTTGTATTCTTAAAGTTTGTGGCTTTGTAATTGACCGCCCCAGCGCCCCTGCTGTAAAATTGATTTTAGTCACTCCTCCCATTCCCATCTCATGTGCTCACTCAACTGAGTACAGTGAGATCATTTGGAAAGGACTACCCCCTTGCTTCTTTGATTTGGACACTCCTCCCTGTCCCATCTTATCAGCTCAGTCTACTGAGTACAGAGAGAGCATTTGGGAAGGCTAACCCCCTTAGTTTCTTAATCTTGAACTGTCTTCTGTTTCCTCCCTCTTCACTCAAAAAAAAAGAAAAAAATGTACACTTTATTTACCTGCTTTTATTGTAATTGTGTTCTTCCTACTTTATCACCTTACTTTTGCTGTCTGTTCTTAAGTGTTTAAGTGCTTTTGTTCTGCTGCATTTATTACTGCTTGTTAGTAGCCTGATTAAATTTATCTGTTATTCTAAGCATCTTAGTTTTGGTGTTAGCACTTGTGCTTCAGGCCACTTACTTTACATTTAAGGTTTTTCTGGTCTACACTCCTGTGGAAAAAGACTTATCAAAACACTCTCTCCATAAGTCCATCCAAGTATTTGGAACACTATGTTTGGACAATTCCCATCAGTTTCTCCTGCCAGCCTGGTCAACATGGGCATATTGAAACAGTATAGCAACTGCCTCATGTTTACTGACAGCTCTCTTCTTCTAGCACTTAATTCTTCTACTTGCGAGAAATGCATCTATATCAGTAACCTGGTATCTATGCTCTCTCATGCCACAGTACTCCTGACAAAGAAGAAATTGCCAGCACAAACACCACACCACTCACATCACATAGCCAAGCACAACACTCACCCACCTATGTAGGGGTCCTCAATAAAAACTTACCTAAAGAGCAGAGTCCTACAAAACACACACACAAACATTCCACACATAACACCAAACACATCACACACAGCAGACAACACACCAGTGTTTCACAAACACAGCCCATAAGACAAAACAATATACCATCACAGCCCATAAGGCATAACAGTAAACTGAACATACTAATCACTGGTGACTCAGTTGTGAGACACACCAGTGTCCCCCTCACCAGACTTGACAAGGAGAAGGTCACAGTCTATTGTCTGTCTGGTGCCAGAATCCACCACATCATGTATGCACTTAAGTCTCTCCACAACAAGTACAAGTATGACTCTGTCATTGTCCATGTTGGTGTGAATGACTTGAGATTTACCTCCCTGGACTATATGAAGAGAGACATGATTGAGCTCTCAGAGTATTTCCCAGGCAGGTATGGCCCTATCCCTAAGCAGCATCCTACCTTCACCAAGAATGTTACCACAATGCCAACAAAAAATAATTGACTTCAATAATTGGCTTAGTTTCTGGTGTCATTCCAAGGAGATCCAGTATCTGCCTGCCTGGGATGACATGGTTGACAGGTCTTGTTCCTTTGCCAGAGCTGGCCTCCAACTGTCAGCACTGGGATTCTGGATGTTGGCCAAGGCTCTGGTCTCCCCACATTGTACCTTTTTTTAGGCAAAGTCCCAAAGACAAATCTTCCAACATAAAAGATCTGTCAAAAAGCAAACTGAAGGTCATGCTGCTTAACGCTAGGAGCATTAACCTGAAAATGGACTCACTGGAGGTCCTCCTTGCACTAGAAGATGCTGATGTCTGTGCGGTCATGGAAACTTTGTTCAGGGCTGCAGAGAGCACCCCTGCCTTATCATGCTATACCTCATTCCACACATTCTGACCTCAAAATGATATCAGGAAGACTAAAGGTGGTAGAGTCTCTATCTTCATTAAGGACAGGCACACCTGCAGACTGGTCTGCCAGCCTGACACACTGGAACTACTATAGGTGCAACTGACAGTTTGCAAGACACCCATCCAAGTTATAGTCAGCTATAATCCCCCCTCCATGACTCAGGACACCCACTCCTCTTATCTGGATCTACTTGACTCCATTAAGGTACTGCCTAACATCCTGATCCTTGGTGACCTCAACTACCCCACCATAGACTGGGTGAACTATTCCTGCACTAATGCACTCACTCAATGATTCCTTGACTTCATCAGTTCTAATGCACCAGCTAATCTCATCCCCCACAAGGGGAGATAACATTCTGGACTTGGTTCTCACCAACATGGGTGATTGCTGCACCACTCCCATAGTATGTCCTTCCCTGGTGAGATCAGATCATCGGACTGTTTCATTCGAAGTTTCTATCCTCCCCCTCAGCTGAAATCAAGCTAAAAAACTTCTCAAATGCTGACTACAACCTCCTAAGGGAGGGTATCTGTAGATTCACACCACTGCCCCCCTCAGAGGATTCAGACAACTATACTGAATAGTACGACAATGCAGTATACAAGCACCTGTACAACTGCATGGACTCAGCCATGCCCAACAGAAATAAAATCTGCTCCTCAAGGAAACACAAACCTGTTTGGTGGACATCCTCTATCAACAGGCTTTACAACAAAAGGAAGGACTGGTGTCCAAGGGTAAAAGGGAACAAATTCCAAATTGGAAAAACTCCCTTTAAAATTAGCAAATTAGATCACTAGTGAAAACCTCCAAAGCCAATTATGAATCAAAACTAACCTTTGAAACAAAGGGAAACCACAAAGCCTTCTTAAGTTATGTCAGGAACCTCCATGGCAAAGCCCATGTTTCTTCTGAATTAGTACTTAACAGCATGACTTGCACTGATCCTGTTGACTTAGCCAACCTGCTAGCAGATAGTTTCAGTGCAAACTTCACCTCCCTGTCCACCCAAAGGCCCTTTTGATATTCCCGATACTTGTCCTGCACCTCACATCTCCATAGATAAAGTGTTAAAGGCCCTATCCAAAGCAAAGGCCACAGCTTCCATGGGACCTGATAGTATTACAGGCTGTATCCTGCATCATCTCCAGCAAGAACTGGCTTTGCCATTGAGAACCTTATTCAACCACGGCCTAAGTACAGGCTTCATTCCAGCAGAGTGGAGAACTGCCATTGTTATCCCCTTGCACAAAGGTGGTGCCACTGCTGACCCTGGAAACTATCACCTCATCAGCTTGACAAGTCTGATCTGTAAAGTCATGGAGCGTATTATTCTGGATCTCATAGACAAGGACATAGGCAATCTCCAAGCCCTTGACCCCACCCAGATTTGTCAAGGGCAGATCTTGCCTGTTGAAGCTGGTTGACTTCTTTGAGACTGTCACCAAGGCCCTGGATAAGGGAAAGTCAGTACATACAGCTTACCTTGACTTGGCCAAGGCCTTTGATACAATCCCCCACTTGGACATCATCAAAAAGTTAACACAACTTGGTGTAAATCCCTATCTCATCAGGTGGGAGGACAACTGGCTTACCGGCAGGACCCTCAAGGTCAAATTAGCCACCTCCACCTCTGACAGCATCACTAGTGGAGTTCCCCAGGCATCTGTCCTGGGATCCTACTGTCTGGTATCTACTTTTCAGACATCCAGGCAAAAACAGAAGGCCTGTGGCTGACCAAGTTTGCAGATGGCTGTAAGTAGGGCGCTGTCACTGATTCCCTAAATGATGTTAACATACTGCAAGAGGGTCTCACAGCAACTAATAACTGATACCAGTCATGGCCTTAAGCTAATTGCAAAAAAATGTATCATCATACCATTCAGCAGAAACACGGCCTCTACTGATTACCACATCAATGGCAACCCCTAAACACACAACCTGTAGTGAGAGACCTGGGTACTCAGGTTGATAACAATCTCATATTTGACCATCATGTAGTGGCAGTGGTCAGAAAAGCCTTCTACCTGGTTCATCTCATAAGTAAAGGGACTGCGTCCAGAAAAAAGGATGTTATTACCTCTCTATACTCCTCCCTCAGTAGACCAATAATTGAGTATAATGCCCCATATAGTATGTACCTCTCCGAACATATACACCAACTGGAAAGGCCACAGAAATACCTCACAAAGAGAATTCATGGCCTCCAACACCTGTCCTATGTGGACAGACTCAAATCACTATCACTCTACTCAGTATTGTACAGATTGCTAAGAGGTGATCTGTGTCTTGCCTACAAGACAATCTCAGACCCTGCCCTACTAGAGGTGCTCCATATCCATAAGTCTAACTCCTCATGCATTACCCAGGCCTGAATGTAATATGCAATATCAACAAAACCTGCTGGAGAGGCAGTTTTGTCTCCCAGAGGCTGCCCCATCTCTGGAATATTCTTCCCATATGCTTCAAACAGAGTACCTCCCTGACCCTCTTCAAACACAACCTTGATGAGTGGGTGGGAAACCATAAATTTGTACCAGGGGATCTACATGCGTACCTCATTCAGGGGTGACAGGTGCTGACTAGGGTTTCTTTTTGGGGATGAACTCTTGGCTAGGCTTGTAAGGTCCCTAGGGCCATTAACCTAGTAACCTCCTATGATCCTATGATTCATGGTGGTAAAAGGCAAGTAATGGGCAAAGGAAGGAGCAAATATGATGGCCAACTATGAAGATAGAAATTGTAGGCTAAATTCAGATAATTAAGACAGAAAATAACACTAATGGGTCACAGTGTTATTTTGCTCATGTTTATTTTGTATACGTATCCAACATCACTGCCCATAAATATCTCAGACACATTTAATAATACATCAAGAGCTTGTTTAAAGCAAAGAGCAATTGGTATGTCCTGTGAGATCAAGGTTTTGCAAAAATATCATTCAGCAAGTGCTTATGGCAAACAAGCAGAAAATAACATATTTTCTTTAATGGATACCTCTTTTCACCTCTTTTTAACCTCTTTGATTCAATATATATGCACTATAGACCATCAGCGATTTGTTCTTTCCTGTGCCACCCCAATCAACCACCTGGTTTATGTTAATGAATTAAATAATGAGGTCTTGCTCTGGTTCACTGCTAACTACTAACTGATAACAAGCAGAGCTTGGGGTGCAGTTGGAGACAAGTGAGCTTGGGATGCAGTTGGAGACAAGTGGAGAAGGCATCATACTAGGACATTTAGAGTCAGGAAGGAAATTGCTTCTGATGTTCTGCAACTAAGATGTAAATATATGAAAGTATGAACCACTAAGCATCTGTTCAATACACATATACATGCTCGCACATGTGGCTGCATCTTTGCAAGAGTCATGTACACAATTGTTGTCATTCAGTCACTGTCCCCAGGGTACAGACAAAGATCCTTGACTGCTGCTGCCTTTCATCGTAGCTGATCTTTCCAGTGACATGGGTTTATTCCCTAACTCAGACAGCATGATCAAGTATGCAGCACCATTACCATCAAAGCAGTACTTATTAAAAAAGAAACTTATAAAAAGCATTTATTCTTCAGCCTTGTCAGTACTTGGGGTGGGGATCAGAAAGGAGAAAATACTTGTGTGTGACACTGACATCCACTGTAATATGTTAGAAAGCATATTTCTTTGGAGCTACAGGTTTTTAGTTTTGTATGTCTGCTCCTTGACACTGTTTCTGTAATTTGCCTTTTATGTGATGACAGTAGAATCACTAATGGTGTTCTCACCATAAAGTTACATTCTCCTTGTTCTCATGTCCATAGTTCACAGTTTACAGTTCTCTATTAGTGTGATGATTTGATCTGTTTCCCACAAAAAACACCTAGTCACACATTTTCTGCATTGGATAATTTACACTACATTTCACTGACCGTATCTAAGTTTCTTAGTAACATATTTTTGGTCTAGCTTACACCAGTGTCGCATTTTTGAAACCTGATTAATAACAGCACTTCAGATTGCTTTACAGTCCTCCTGAATGAGATTAGTATATTTACCTGGCCTCCTGAGGCCCCACATCTATGGGGTACAGGGGGACCAACATTACTAAAATGTAAATCCC
This sequence comes from Protopterus annectens, assembly GCF_019279795.1. Taxonomy (NCBI): domain Eukaryota; kingdom Metazoa; phylum Chordata; order Ceratodontiformes; family Protopteridae; genus Protopterus; species Protopterus annectens. The sequence goes on along the minus strand of NC_056728.1, from coordinate 1,815,254,319 downwards.
AGAACTAATTTGAACTACCTAAGCATACTCCCTGAGGTTGTACAATCGTTCCAGATGATGGTATTGGTAAAATGCCGCTGGATTAATTATTGACCAGGTAATGATAGATAGACAGTGATATTGTGCATTGACTATAATGGTTATTTGAGCCACTGAGGACTATTTCCCTGTAGAGAGCAATGCTTTTAGGTGCCAGGTCTATACGGCATGCTGCATTATTTTATAATTTGATAACCAGGTGAGTGAGCTGGTATTATGACCTTTTCAGTAGCAACCTGGGTACATACTACAGAAGTACTTAAATTAGGAAGTTGGATATAAAACATCAACTCTAAACATATCATGGATTACCATGAGTATAAAATGCATAATATTTGGAGGAAACATGAAATAACATAAGCATTGGAGGAATCATAATATGTAAGTAGTAAATTTTAAACAATTGTACAATATTAACTTTAGTTATAGTATTTACAATATATACAAATAGTAAGAATTATATGTATTTAATTATACGTATTGCTTGGTAAAGTTCAGCAATTAACCAGTGTTTAGACTTAGCTTTAATTTTGTTGGCTTTAATAGATGAAAATTATGATTTCTGTCTGGAAGCTTCAGAATTAGATTTGGTACGTGTGGAGAAGGGGTTGTGGCAGACTTTATATTCAGTCTTGAAATAATTCAGATTCCCACTTTGTTTTATCTGCATTGCATACTTTCTATCAGCCTAATTTTCCTTCTTTATAGGTTCTGGAACTGTTCACTTCATTCCAGATGCAGCTTTACCAGCGCCTTGAATAATGGAAGCTTCTCTGGAATCCACTCCTTTTAATATGCACACTGTAACACCTTTCTGGTCTTTGCATTACCCATTTTCTTGCACAGCAAAAGTCTATATCAGAGCAATTATTTTTCTCTCTATTCCTCTTAAAGTCAGTCAGAGTGATGTTTTCCATGGGATTCTCCTTCCAAGGTGTAAACATGCATGTTTTTGCATCATTTTTCCAGCACCCTTCTATTCTGTAATCAGTGCCAGCTTTCTCATTTCTCAGGAAATTATACCCCATCCACGATAACCTCACTGGTCTTTGTATTCCTCACATATGCACCGATCTTGATATCTAGACTTAGTATGATATCAGACAAAGGCATACTTAACAGGACCGATGACCACCAATCTGTGGCACTCCACTTTCTCCTTACAGTTCTTTAACAGCTACAGCCTTCTCTTTCCTTGGACAGTAGATTTCCATCACTCACTGCCATTTCTGAGTCTTCCCCTCTACTTAAATGTTCCTGCAAATGTCCTGTAATGCACAATGTCATAGGCCTTGTTGATATCCATAAACACCACATCCACGGGGCTTCCCGTCCACTTCAGATGTGACCCAACCATATATATGAATCAAGCTAGGACTGACAAGACCTCTTCTGGGTGAAGTCATGCTATTTACCAATCACCAGAGAATTAGCATTCAGAATCTATACAAACCAGCCATGACCTTCTTTGGAATTTAAAGTAAGACTAACAAACCTAGAGTTGCCTGGCACCTTCCCAGAGCCATCTTCATGATATGGCACTGACCTTCAGTCATGCAACACCACCCAGTTACTAAGAAGGTATTTGAAATTCTGCTAGAGTTTCACTCAGCACAGCTACCAGCTCTTCTAAAACTCAAGACCATGTGTCTAATTCCCCTGCAGAGTTCTGGGTTGCTTCTCTCTACTTCATCACTAGTCACACTTTCAATTGCCCGTGATATATAGCTATACTTGCACTACCTTCTCAAACTGCCATTTTGTCTTGTTGTCTCTGCTGTAATACAAAAGCAGAGTATGGTAATATTTTATAAATCCCTTTTAATCAATACTTTGGATGTCTTAGTAGGCAACTTTCAGTAACTATCAAAAAGTACCATCCTTTGGCTGTTTCCCACAAAAGTGATTACTGTGCATATTTCCCCTTAATTGAAATAAAGGTTTTTCTCTCCTGTTTTTTTTCCCCATAATAAAAGGCTTACTACATTGTTTACATTCATGCCAGCAACTTCAGCTCATTCATAACGTCAGGCAGATCAGAGTACAACTAAAGCAGTAATGAATGTGCTAGCTGTACACTCATTGACAGATGTCACACGGAAGGCTTCTAATATCAATGGCTGTCTTTCAGTCTGTCACAGTCAGTCTGAAACTATGTGTGTGTGGTAAGAGATGCTCACAGATTTTGAAACTCTTCTGGTAACTTAATTTAATAAAAAATAAACCTTTTATTCAGTAAATTGAGGAAGTTGTCCCTGATCTTTTTTGAGAACAATTGCACTAATTTTAAACAAATCCTGTCTGCAGGGGCATCATGGAGTTTTGAGTACGCCTCAAATGTTCAAACTTCTAGGGCAGAGCAAGAGAAGAATAAACACATTTTGAAGTGAAATTGTATATTATGCATTATTGAGGAAGGTAAATTTAGGTAATTTTTATATGCTTTCAAAGAAATAGCATTTGTTTTGATTTTGATTTTTATATATATTCAAAGTTACATGTCAAGTAATCAATGGAACTTTAGTCTGTTTCAGTTCCACTGATCTCACATCATTGAAACCTGCACCATCAAAAATCCTAATAACTCTGGAATTGCACAATAATTGGGAAAAGGAGACACTTCCTATTCCACACTGTTACATGATCTTGCCATTTGACATAGTTGATGAATGTGTAATTGACAAAAAAGCTTGAACTGTTTGCCTGTCAACCAGTTGGTTATCAAAGATCTGGCCTCGGTCCATACTTAAATATTTATCCTGAGCACTTGGGACTGCAGTTGTTATTCTTTACTCATTTAGGCAAGTTTGTAATCCTGGACTAAATTTGATTCCCTTTTATTGACTATAAGAGGACAATGCTTTTCTTCTGTAAGAATATAGGTTCATAGTTTCATAGGTAAGTGCTAGGCTAGCTACCCTTGCAGGCTATTTTATGCCTAACCAGTTTCTCTTTTTGTGCTTGAAATAATCTATCCAATTTGGTTTTAAATTGGCCTTACCCATTCCATGGTCGATAATTATGTATTAGCCCTAATGAGAATAACTGGGATCATACCATAGATAATTTGAGGGGACTCATGCATGGGATAAAGCATTTAGGAGTTGCCTCTGTCCATTAGTAGTACAGGGTGCAGTTCCCAGATAAATGTTGTGTTTCCCATCCATATATTTAAGTTGTGCTTGAAAATAAACAGGGATGAACTTTGTTTTATGTGGATGGGGGAGTCTGTTCCATAGCACCGGTATCCTCCTGCAAGATATACCTGTCCTTTGAAACCATTCTTTGATGAAGCAGAAGAGGTATATCCCTATACTGAGTATTTCTGATGACATTTGACTTGCTGATGTGCAGTAAATCCATCAGTAATGGGTGGGAGGATGCCTTGTATACCAGACACAGGTCACCTCTTAGCAGTCTGTAGGATGCCTAGTATAGTGACAAGGCTTTGAGTTGGTTCATGTAGGACATGTTGTTTATGGCCTTGTACCCTTTTATTAAGGTATCTCCGTGGGTGTTACAGTTGTTGCATGGGTCTTGACAGATACACACCAAAGGAGGCATTATATTCAACTACTGCCCTAATGAAGGCTGAATAAACAGGGGCAAAGACATCCCTAGATCTAGACGCAGTCCCTTTGTTTATAAGTTGTGCAATATAGAAGGACTTTCTTACTATAATAGATACACTTTGGTCAAAAGTTTGGTCACTGTCCACATACATTCCCAAATCCCAAACTCTTAGAGGCGTATTGTCAATGTGGGAGTTCTCTGGGGTTGATGACTTCCCAAAGGATACTTTTGGAACCAGTTATTTATTTGAGACAAAGCTTCCTACAGGATAGCTAGGTCATTTGTGGATTCAATGACTACTCCTAGCTTGCAGTCATCAGCTAGAGTACTTGGGTATTGGCTTTGACTTCTGAAAAGTAGATGGCAAATAGGGGCAGTCTCAGCACAGAACTCTGTAGGACTCCAAGGGTGACTAGTCTCTCTGTCAAGGTAACTTCCCCTATTTTGATTATCTGCATTCTATCTGTGAGCCAGTTGGCAATCCAGCAGGTTACCTAGGGGCTAATTCCCAGTTTATTTAGCTTTTCTACTATGCCTGAGTAGGGAATTGTCAAAAGTTTTGGCCAGGTCAAGCTATGCAGTATGTATCTTTTGCCTTCATCCATTGCTTTGATGAGCTTTTCAAAAAATCCACCAGGTTGAGTAAGGATGATCTGCCCTTGATGATTCCAGCTGAGATGGGTCCAGTGTTGGGAGGTTCCCTATGTCCTGATTGATTAATTCCATGATAATACTGTCTGTGGTGGAAACTCAGATAATTATCTGATGCAGAATGAACAATTTCCATCCATTTTAGTTCACTAATTCCCAGGATGCCAGCATTTATTAGTATTATTTCATCTTTAACTACCATATGATTAATTTGACTCACAGTTCTTATGTTCCAAGTTTCAGTAATGTTTTACAGCATCAGATTTCCCTTGATCACCTTAGAAGACTGGCATCCTCTTGGCTTTCTGCACATCATAACTTGTAGTACTATTCATACTTATCCTCTGCTCTTTGACATTACTTTTCTGGGTACCTTCAGATCTGAGCGTGTCATCCTGCAGTTTGATTTTGACATGTTTTGCTTGCTTTTGTCTGTAGGGGTTTGTCAGCAAGAAATAATGGTGTGGATTGCCATTAACCTCTCTGAATGACTGCATTTAGCTGGTCACTACAGTTCCAACTTTTAAATGTGAAAAAAATCACCCTGGAATTCAACATAAAAGGCAAAGGCATGCCATCTGCTGTTGCCTTGTTGTTTATTTATAGCAAAACTTGGATTAACAAGGGTCCTTCCACTATCTGAACATACTGCATAATGCATACAATACATCATATATGCTACATCGGAATGTTTAAAACCACTTATTAGCACTTGTCTGCCAACAACCTTGCAGCTTTAATCTGTTAGAGCACAGCACTCTGCACAATACCAATAAATTACCAGTCAATGTTTGAGAGGTAAGAGGACAGGTTGAAGAAATAACTCAGACACTAAGTTCTGGATCAGGCTAGGAGGAGGAGGGGGAGAAAACTGTGACATTTATTGTGCTTCACAGAAGCCATTTGGAATGGAATGCAGAAGCCAATGCAGGAGCCGGTATGCAGGCGACCCTCTCCCAGTGGTTTGGTGACTTGTCAATATACCTCTTTCCTGATTCCAGTCCCCTTTAAGCTCAGCAGGTTCAGTTATAAAGCAGGTAATATGTTATTTTAAAAGGATTTCTCTTGTATGGCTTTTCCCCTATCTACATCTCTACAAACAGGATGCATCTACCTCCAAGTAACACATTAGGGGCACAGAAGAAGTTGCTAATTAGTTTTGTATTTCATGACAGTCAGTCTTGTAAACACTGGCTCTAGGTGATTTGTTACATTGACTAATGTTAATGTGGCACTCTGACCCCATGTAAAAATGGGAAAATGGAGTTGATGATGATTATGATGACGATAAGATGATTTTGTTAATTAGATACATCCTAAGCCATAGCTGAGTCTATAAAACTCTTTTAGGAGAGACTGTTGCTAGCCATACCTCTCAACTGTACAGATTTTCACAGAATGTCCAGATTTTTGTCTCATATTTTTGGTTTGTTTTTTGTAAAACTGTGGTTTTCTGGCAAATTAGTGGCAAATCATTACAGATTGAAGTTAGAAAATAATGACAGACATTTGAGATTCAGACTCCATACCCTTTGGAAAATTTATGCTAATGCAAAACCTGTTACTCTATCAACTTTCCAAGTTTGTAAGAACAGTATTTAAATATTGACCCTATTTTTGGGCCTTTGTCCCACTTTTATATATGGCTTTGTCCAGATTTCTTGCTCTAAGAGGTTAAGAGATATGGCTAGATCCCCTTCTAGAGTTTTAGGGATTTTGTCTTCTTTCGGCTTTTCCCGGTTAGGGGTCGCCACAGCAGAACTCCAATCTGCTAATGACAGGCAGTGGATTTTTACGGTACCGAGTTGCCAGCCCGACGCCCAACCTTCAAAGAAGGCACACCCATTCATGCACGCACCTACCTGCATGTCTTTAAATGTCACTCGACTGCAGGGAGTACATGCAGACTCCACACAGAAGGCACTCCAGTCGAGAATCGAACGGGTGAACCTCTTGCTGTGAGGCAACAGTGCTAACCACTGTACCACCACCAAAATCTGAAATTACATGATGATCCCTGGCTAGCAGTTACTATCACAAAATTTTACACCACAAATTTAATAACTTCTCTCTTATTTCAATATTAGTCAACAAATGGTAAAAAAATAGGGTGAATCCAAATAGATGGATCTAAGGAACAGCCAATTGTCTCTCTTTGATATAATGAACCTATAGGGTATGTAGACATAAGCTGTTGCCAGCTTCAAGGAAGGGACTGAAAAACAGAGTAATAAAATTAAGATGAGTGGAGAAACATTTACAGTGTAGTAGCTATATAAAAACAGCACTAAAATAAAATAAACAATTATAAACAGCACTAAAAAAAAATAAACAATTATATGCATTTTAAAATTATTAAAAAAGGAGTTCATCACAAGTTCTGAGTGAGTACATGCCTGGTCATAAGCCATCAGCATGATACCACCACATAATATACACATGTATGCAATTAATAACCTGAAGTAAAGAAGAGAAAATCCTTTCCCTATGCCAATCCTGCCACAGCTGCTTCTGCAGGATCATATTGTGTAGCATGGCACATGCCATGAACATATGTGAACATGTGGCTAGAGAGTACTGCAGAGATCTACCAGATATATCGAGGCACAGGAACCGTGACTTTGGCAACCCAAACACATGGTCTATGATTTTCCTAGTTTGTGCATGTGCCTCATTATGGCATTCTTTCGTGGGTGTGTGTGCATTTCTAATGGGTGTCATCATCCACGGTTCTTGTGGATAGCCAGCATCCCCCACTAAAAGGCTGTGTGGGATGTCCCCCCAGCAAACATCTGGAACAGATGTGATGTATGCCAAATATGGGAGTTATGATAGCTGCCAGGCTTCCAGCAAAGACATTCATGATAATGCCCTGTGCATTGCACATGACCTGACAGTTGGGGTGGTACCCCTTGTGTTTGACATAGATTCTACCCTCCTCACCAGGTTGTGCCTTGGTATGTACATGAGTGCAATCTATGGTACCTAATACCTCAGGGTAGTGTGCTACATGGTAGAAGAGTTGCATACTGCTGGCCCTCTCCTCAAGGGTGTGGGGAGATATATGTGCTCACTGGTATGTGGTAGCATTTCATCCAGAAACTGGTGAAGTACCCTGTAAGCAGATGCCTGTGAGACCCCCATCATGTCCCCAGTTGGTCCTTTGAAAAGTACCTGTAGCTAGTATCCTAAGGGCTACACATACCTTTGTTTCCACTGGGATGGGTTCCCCTCTGTTGGCTCTGGGTCTGAGTTGAGGGAAGCGGACCTCAGTGAGTTCTTTTAGTATGTCCCTGTCCACCCTGTAGCACTCTCCATCTCCAGCTCATGTAGCTGCTGGAAGGTTAACCTGGGCCTGAATACCCTCCTCCTTATCTGCCTTGGCCTACTGTTAGCAGCACTGACTTCAGCATCTAACACATATAAATGTAGCACACCTACAGCAGGCCCTAGCATTCTGTCAATTAAAGTTCTCAAGTCTGTACTCCAATGGTGCAGAGTATGGGGGAAAATCAGATTGTAGGGTGTATGTATACTTTATAGTACTCTACTGTAGGTGCTGCCTGTGTGATTGGCTGCCTATGATGCAGTGCACCTGCCTAGTATATCATTAACATCATTTAATGGCCCTAGTTGAAGTTAAGTAAGGATCAACACTAATTAATACATCATTGGCCTTTTAGATACTCTGAGCACTGTGGTGCACCATGCAAATGTATGCCCCATAGGTAAACACTGCTTAGTAGTCAGTATACACTCCTCCCCTCCAAACTGCCATGCTTAGCATAGAGGCGTGCCACACAAACACACAGAAACATGCACCCCGTAGATAAACAATGCTTAGAAGTCAGTGCACACACCCCCACAGGCTTCCATGCTCTGCATGGTGGCGAGCCACGCAAACAGGTACATCTACACTCCAATCAACTTAGAAGTTATTGGACACACTTTCTGTTGATGTCAGCTACATCCTCTGTTGACACCAACATGGTTCTCTGCCTAGAATGAAGGTCCTAGGGTTTTAAGGAAAAAGGTGTGATTATGTGCATTTTATCACTAATATCTGAGATGTTGAGACATAATATTTTGATGATATTACTAGTTGGCCTCTAAAACATGTGTATACCCAAAATGAATAATGCAATGTAATGCACACGTTAATCTCCAGAGGAGTAGCCCATACATGTACATCATGGTGCATTATATGACACTCATGGACATCACACAGAATAATGACAGTGTCACTTTTAGCTCTAATTTTATCTATGGCTTCATGATTAACAGAGTCTGCAGGAGAGTGTTGACCTTGAAGGGCTTCGGTGCACTTCTTTGCACCTGTCTTACTGCGCTTTGCTGTTGTTGTGCTTCACAGCTGAACACAGTTCTGAAGGTTTTGCTGAGTTATGGCTTGCCTACTGTTCATAGGTTCATAGGTAGGTACTAGGCTATTGGCCCTGAGGCCTATACAAGCCCAGTCAAAAAGGTACCCTGGCTTTTGCCACCCAAGAAAATTATTTTCCTGTGCCACTGTCGAACAGAGCCACAGAGGTGATCCCCGGGGTGAATTTCCTATTTCCCATCCAATCATCAAGATTTTTCTTGAAGAGTGCTAATGAGGAGCTTTGTTTGATATAGATAGGTAGTTTATTCCAGAGTATGGGAAGTCTCTGGGACAGGAATCTATCCCTCCTGCATGTTCTGTTTATTGTGGTGACAAGATTTAGGTCCCTAGAGTGTGTAGCTTGGAGGGATTGGGATTTCTTTAAGTGGATCATGTCCAACAGCTCTGAGTTTGACATAGCTTTGTATTTTAGGCAGAGATCACCTCTGAGTAGGTGATATGCGACGGAGTAAAGCTGGAGTTTTTTGAGATGGTCTGAGTAGGGCATCTGTTTGAGGCCAGTAATCCTCTTTGTAAGGTATTTCTGTGGCCTTTCCAGTTGTTGTAGATGTCTTGTGACGTACATACCAAAAGGGGCATTGTACTCTATAATGGATCTAATGAGTGATGAGTAGAGGGCAACAATGACCTCTTTTTTTCTGGATGAGAAACCTTTTGTGATGAGGTGAGCCACGTAGAAGGATTTCCTGACTACTGTGGTGATGTGATTATTAAAGGACAGACTACTGTCCACCTGTGCCCCAAGGTCTCTTATCACACTTTCGGTGTTAAGTATAGTACCGCCTATGTTGTAGTTCATGGGTACAGAGTTTTTACCAAAGGGGATGACAATGCACTTTTTGGCATTGAGCTTGAGGCCATGGCTTTGACACCAGGCATCTGTCTCAGTGAGGCCCTTTTGTAGGATGTCCACATCATTAGGAGTTTCAGTTATGGCTCCTAGTTTGCAGTCATCTGCAAACTTTGTTAGCCAAAGACCTTCTGTGTTAGCCTGTACTTCAGAGAAGTAGATACCAAATGGGAGAGGACCCAGGACTGAACCCTGTGGTGCCCCACTTGTCACTGGTCTGAAGTCGGATTTGGAGTCTGCTACTTTCACAGTGTGGGTTCTGTCAGTGAGCCAGTTGGCAACCCATCTTGTGACATAGGGATTTATACCTAGTTTAGTGAGTGTATCTATAATTCCAGAGTGGGAGATGGTGTTGAAAGCCTTGACAAGATCTAGATAGGCTGCGTGAACCACCTTACCCTTGTCTAAGGCTTTGGTGACTGCTTGAAAGAAGTCTATCAGGTTTAGGAGACATGATCTGCCTTTTACAAACCTGAACTGGGTGGGGCCCAGAGTTTGGAGATTACCAATGTCTTTGTTTATAAGTTCCATGATGATACAGACCAGGCTCGTCAAGCTAATGGGGCGGTAGTTCTCAGGGTCCATGGTGACTCCCCCGATAACCGTCGCTGTGCGCCATTTAGCAGGCACAAAGCCTGAGGTGAAGCTATGATTGAACATGGTACTTAGATGGGGTGCCAGTTCGTTCTGTAGTTCGTGTAGAACACAACCTGGGATGTTGTCTGGTCCCATGGATGCTGTGTTCTTGGCTTTGGAGAGTGTGTTTTTTACCTGTGCAGCCATGATTACAGGAACTTTGCATTCTTCCAGTATAGAGATAGGCTCTTTAGGTGGTGAGAGGGGGGTAAAGTTAGCACACAACCTATCTGCCAGGATGTTGGCTATATCAGATCGGTCTGTATATTTAGTGCCATTGTGCTGTAACTCAGAGCAGATCTGAGTGTTGCCATTATGATTCTTGACTTAGCTATAGAATGCTTTGTGGCTGTCTTTAGAATCAGTGGTGATTTTGTTTTCATAACTAGCTTTGGAGGATTTTATCAGGGATCACAGCTTCTTACTGAGGCTGACCAGGGAGCTCCTCCATTCATGGGATTTTACTCTCTTTTGCAACAGTTTCTTCCTTCTATTGTACAGTTTGTTTATGGCAGTGGACCACCAGATCGGCTTCCTTTTTTTGGACGATAGTGTCTTGGTTCTGTTTGGGATAGCATGATCCATGCACTCATGTAAGTGCTTATAAAGTGCAATTGTGTAGGATTCAGTAGTTGTAACTGTATTGTCCATCTGCATGGGTGTCATGAAGTTCACCACGTCTGTCTTAAGAAGCATGAAGTTGGCTTTGGGGAAAGTTTTTACCAGGGTTTCCTTAATGGGGGGTGAGGGCAGGATGTGGATATCTAGGGTAATTAGCTTATGGTCGGATCAGACCAATGAGGCGTTGACTTCAGGTGTGGAACACCGGTCACTCATGTTCGTAATGACTAGATCTAGGATATTGTTGCCCCTGGTGGGGGTGTTTATAAGTTGATCCAGGGCACTGGAGTTTATGAATTCCAGAAAGCGTTGAGTGAAGGAGTTGGTACATGAGTAGTTTTTCCAGTTAATGGTGGGGTAGTTGAAATTGCCCATTATTAGGGTGTTTGGTTGAACCCTAATATTTTCCAGTACATCAAGAAAAGAGGAGTGGGAATCCTGGGGCATGGTGGGTGATCTGTAGCAAGCTACAATTTGGATTGCAGTTTTGCCCAGAGTTAGTTGCACTTGGATAACCTCAGCTGCATTATGCTGAGCAACTAGCCTGGAGGTGTGGATATCCTTAATAAATATGGACACACCTCCGCCTTTGGTGTTCCGGTCCAGGTTACATGGCCGAAAAGTGTGGTATGAGTTATAGCCTGGTAGTGCAGGGGTGCTCTCTGGAGTCTTGAACCAGGTCTCAGTGACTGCACAGATATCGATGTTCTCCATTTTAAGGAGTGCCTCGAGTGAGTGCATTTTGAGATTTAGACTTCTAGCATTGAGTAGTATCTCCCTCAGTTTTTGCTTGCCTGTTCCTGTTACGGTGGTGAATTTGTCATTTAAATCCTGCCTAAAAAAGGCACTATAAGGGCGGCAAGAACCTTAGCCAGTATCCGGAATCTCAGGGGTGACAGGTGCAGGCCATCTCTGGCAAAGCATCGTGGTCTGTCGACCAATTTATCCCAGGCAGACATACTGGATCCCTTTAGAATGGCACCAGAAGCTTGGCCAATTGTTGAAGTCAATCATTTTGTCCTTTTACTGTGGCATCATTCTGGGTGATGGCAGAATGCTACTCAGGGCTAGGGTCATACCTGCCTGGGCTACAAGATCGGAGAGCTCTTCCATGTCTCTTTTCATGTAGTCCAGGGAAGTACATCTCAGGTTGTTCACATTAATGACAGAGTTATATTTGTACTTGTTGTGGAGTGACCTGAGTGCATGGGTTATGTGGCGGATCCTGGCACCCGACAGGCAGCTGATAGTAACCTTCTCCTTGTTTAGCCTGATGAGTGGGATATCAATGTGCCTGACTATAGTGTCACCTATGACTAGTGTGTTGGGTACGTTGTTTTGCCTTATTGGCTGTGGTTGAGTGGCACACTGAGTCTGTGGGCTATGTGTCATTTGAGTTGTGTTGGGGGGTGGTAGTTGCTTGCATTTCTGCTTTGCAGGTCTCTGTTGCTTGAGCAGATTATCATTGAGAGCCTCCGTGAATGTTTTTGTGTTTCTGTGTGTGGATTTTGGTGGTGTAGATTTAGTGAGACTATGTGAGGAGTGTGGTGTGGTGCAAGTGTTTACCTTCTCCTCTTGACTGTCAAGTTCAGTCTTGATTGGAGAAAGCTTTACCTCCAGTTTGGCTAGATAAGTGCATCTCTCACAGGTTGTAGTGTTGGGTGGTAGGAGGAGAGGGTTGTCTGTGTATGTGAGGCAATTTCTATATTGCCCCAAGATGCCCAGATTCATCAGACAGACAGGAGAGAACACTGGGAGCTGACCCTTGGACATGTCTGTATAAAAACAATTTTCCTTTAGATAAGTGAAGAAAGTGAGTACAAGAGCTGTTTTCTCTAAGCAAGTGAGGAAAGTAAGTACCAAAATTGTTTTCCTCTAGGAAATGAGGAAGGTTGAGTGCTGTAGTAATTAGTAGGTTATTTACTGCTTACAAGTTCTGAACAAGTGCTGATCACGAATAAGCAAATTCAAGTGCTAAAACTAAGAATCTGTATCTGGACTAAACTAGTTACAGGAAAGGGGGGAAACAAGTGCAAATGTGGGCTTTTAAATCAGAAAGTTGAAAGAGATGGAAAAACTGCCCAAACGGCCAATAACTACAATTTCTGGGCCAGAACCATTCCTTATGTGGTAGATAGGTTACCTAGTGCTTACCACTCCCACTGATAAGCTAGAAGGCTTCCCTCCAATACAGAAAGCTTGGGGGGGGGGTTCAGAAGCTTACATACAGTCCTGAATACAGCAAATCTGAATCTGGACCTCACTAGTTACAGGAAAGTTTTTTTTTTAATATATATACAGAAAAGTAGCTAAAACAGCAGTAAAAACAATTCAAATGCAGTGCAAGCTAGCACACATGAGTATGCAGCAATGTTAGACCAAACAGTTTAAAAAATGCAATTAAATTAAAAATGAAGACGGAGTCTATTAGGTAGAATGAGGTAAAGAGATGGGACTGGGGGGAGTGTCCCAGATCAAATCTACAGTGGGAGCAGGCAACTGCAAAAGCCTCTAAATTTAAACAAGATAGGAATAGGCAGGGTGGGTATGGGAAAACCAACACCTTCAGCAGAGATATGAATAACTATACAGTGAAGCAAAAATAACAGTGCACAACTCTGAAGTCTGCCAGCAATGATATAAAATTAGTCAAACAACAATTACCAGTACACAACTCTGAAGTGCCAGAAGAATATACTCAGCTCTGTATATCTCCGGATAGTTTGAAGAGCACTCTGTCAGGACACAGGAAGGCTCCAGCAATGATATGCAGGCTGTTACTAAGAGGGTCTAATTTTATGCAAGTAATCCTTGAGATAGTCAGATAACACACAGGATGTATAACCAGTTATACCAACTTAAGACACAGAGAAATAGGGGGAGGGGGAAAACACCTTTAGCAGATATCTGAAAAACTATACAGTGAAGCAAAAATAACAGTGCACAACTCTGAAGTCAGCCAGCAATGATATAAAATTAGTCAAACAACAATTACCAGTACACAACTCTGAAGTGCCAGAAAAATATCCTCAGCTCTGTATATCTCCAGATAGTTTGAAGTTTTACTTTTGCTCTAACATAATCCAATGATATTAATTATTTGTATAGTTTTCCTTGAGTAAATGTCTAATTATTTAAAAGGGCATTTAAAAATAATCTGTTTAAATCTCTTGTTATTAAAGGTAAAAAAACTTGCTGCGGATCAAAAATCCTGAGTGAGAGTTTGAAAAATGCATCATACTTTAAGTTTCATTATGCCCATCTGTTTTTGTGTTCAGTTAATTATTTACTGAAACAAATTTAAGAACTGTGGGTGGTATTCATACTCCAGGACTTTATAGCTCCATAGCAGTTATCCACAAAGCACTTATATACAAATAGGCTACGCATGGGTTATTCACGCTGAATAAGGAAAAGTGAAGGTGATTCTGAAAAGCAAGCCTACTTATAGCAGAAGAGCAAAGTTCTTAAAGTTAAGTGTTAAGTCATACAGAATACTACGTGAAAGCCTTAGACTTCATGTTACTTGATATGTATTCCGATAATGCAGGCATATGCAGCTATGTGTAGTCATGCTTCAAAGACTTAAGGCAAGTCTCAGACTGCACAGCTTTTATTATTATTTAAAAAAAAAAATGAAGGGATTTAAAATGTTTTATATAGGGCTTTCTTTATGTAGACACCCTAATAGGTTTCTTAAAAGAATAGAAAGGGATAGATAGGAAAAAATGAAAACGGTGCGACACAACAAAGAGAGAGGCACAGAAGAAACACATCAAGAGAGTTGTGCTGGAGTAGGTAAGAGATGAGGGGCTCTATGTTTTTGGCCTGGGATAGACACCCATATTTTTTCAAGATTTTTATGTAGTGGGTGGGAAATAGGTAAGAGGGTGTAGGAGAAAGGAAAAGGGAAGAAGTGGTGATAACAAATAGTGCCAGCAAGACTCTCCAGTCCACAGAGCCCCCAATATTCCCCCAATATTCCCACTGCCAGATAATGTTGCAATGGAAGACCATGATATTGAGCTGGAAGGGGTCTGTTGTGCTGTTATGGTTGGCATCAACTGGGGCAACGAGTCTTCCACCCACTGAAGAGTGGCCTTGATGGACTGAGGCTGTCTGTCCATGACCTGTTCCAGCACTTCCTCAACCAAGTCCCAAAGACTCCATTCAGAGAGGCTTGTCAGGCTACCACATTCTGGGGTGCCTGCAGGACCAGTGTCACCACCCTGGTCCTGCAAGGATGTCCATGGATGGGCAGAAGGTGAATGCTCCTTAACATGGGTGGTATGCTCCTGGGATGCTCTTGAGGAATTTGGACCTGAAAAAATGAACATTAATGAGAGAGAAAAAAGTAAAAAAGGAGATAAGAATGTATAAATAAAATAATAGATACAGAGAAAAAAGGAGCGGGGTGAGACAGAAGACAAAATACATACAATAAATTCAAGTTACACAACATTCAATTTCTTACTTGAAAACAATTTTATTTTTATAAATCTTTAGTGAAGTAAAACAGAATGTATGGGAAGTGCTTATGCATTCAAAAGACTACTGATCTGGGAAGTGCTTATGTGTATGTGGGAAGAATGGTATGAGAAGTCCTTATGCATACTTTGGATAACGTTATATGGGACTTACTTATGTGTACTTGGGAAGAAGTGTATTGCTGTCAAGTTTTGGTGGGATTTACATTTTGCAGTCTAATATACTAATATAAATGATCATATTTGTGCTTGATATGCATTTGTTTGCAATACTGTATTAAAAACACCCTTTATATATACTTACATTTTATAAAATCAGTTAGACAGAATACTGCACAGTGGCACCGTGGATAATGTTGCTGCCTCACAGCAAGAGGTTCTCCAGTTCAGTTCTTGGCAGGGGTCCCTTCCCTGTGGAGTCTGCATGCTCTCCTTTTGTTCATGTGGCTTTCCTCCAGGTGCTCCATTTTCCTTCCATATTCCAAAGACATGCAGTAGGAGGATTGGGCATTCTAAATTGCCCATAGGTGTGAAAGTGCATGCGAGTATGTGGTGTGGAAGAAGTACTGCGTCAGAGCTAGCCAAGCAGTGGTGTAAACATTGGCTCTAGATGATTGTCACTGTTGAAGTGACACCCTGACTCCATGCGCAAAAATGAGAAAAAGGGGTTGTGAACGGATGATGAATGCACTTATATACTGACACAGTTTTTGCAGTAATTATTTCTTTATAAACATTAATGAAATCAGTTAAACACACAATACAGTTTATTACTTTACTCATGTTTACCAGTGGCTTCAACCTGGCTAGCTCTTCTCATACCCTGCTAATGCTGGTTATATGTTATTTCATCATCAGCTAGAAAGAGATGACAATTGTTGTTTACCAGTATTTTACTTCTTTTTCATAATATTACTTATATCACTAGTACTAATATGGAAGGCATTTCATTCACTGACATACTTGCTTGGTACATATTTGTTTAAATATTTATTGTTATCCAAATCCTCACACTGTATCACTTTTCCTTTTATTG
The DNA here is from genome assembly GCF_019279795.1 of Protopterus annectens. Lineage (NCBI taxonomy): Eukaryota > Metazoa > Chordata > Ceratodontiformes > Protopteridae > Protopterus > Protopterus annectens. The sequence continues at coordinate 1,815,238,024 of NC_056728.1, read as the reverse complement.
CAAGTTATAAATAAATCATTACACTTTTATATGTGTACAGCTTGTCTATTTGGTAGACTGGTGTTCTAAAATGATATGCTTTGCAAGTAACAGTCTGTGAACTGTGTTCAGGCAGAAGGTGTACACACTTAGAAAATGTATAGTTTCAAGGAGGTTTTCAGTTCCATAGCTGCAGAAAACGTATGCTATGATAGTTTTCTAATAATTCTAAGCATATAAGAGGATGGTTTAAAATGTGTACAGAAGTAATAAAACTGGTAATTTCTTATTAAAGCATTTGCTAGTCATTCCCTTGACACTGGAACCCCTTCCACATCCTCTACTCTGACCATAGTGTGTTACCTATCTGAAAGTTTGACCATATTGTATGTGCAGTTAATATTGTGGAAGAAATGACTGTCTAATACAACTACAATTACAATACTAATAAATATTTTCTGGCCTACACAAACAATATACTTTCTTTACATAAACTGTCTGCATGTACTTTGACTACTGTTTAAATTAATGTAATACTAAATGAAATTATTTGGCAATGCAACTATATTTTGGTTTGTGTATAAATACATATATATACATGAAGAAATAGTTGTAAGTGTACTCATCATACTTATATTGCATTTGTAATTGTACAATTATATTATCATATAAACATTCAATATATTTGTATACAGATGCAGGTCTGTGTAAAGATATGTTTATGCTTTCCTTTGCATTATTATAATAGCATTTATAGATACATAAATGCAGTTGCACATATTTTTAGCAAATACCTTCATTTATGCAACCTGTTTATCATTTATTTTTTAAACCTATTTTCATGTGATGTAGAGAAACCAAAATGAAACACTTGAAACTAGAAACATCCAGCTCACAAATGCACCAAGTGAACCAAATTCGGACATGTAGAACTAGCACTTTCAATCACTTTTTAATGCTATTTTCATGTGACCAAAAAATGAGAATAAAATTGTACTTACTATAGAACTCAGGTTTTCTCGCTGACACCTAGTCATCCCACTCATCCAGCTGGCTGGGCCTATGCTTCTGTAGGTTGTTGTACAGTGATAACAGGTGCTCACCCAACTCCAGACAGATATCAATCTTCTTCCACTCACTACTCCTTAACATATCTCTCAGCTGTACAGATATTTGCAGAATGTCCAGATTGTTGGCTTATATTTCTGGTCTGCTCCTCATACAATTTTGGTTTTCTGGCAAATCATTAGCAAAGCATTGAGAACTGAAGCCAGAAAATAATGACAGGCATTTGATTTTCAGACTTCATACCCATCAGAAAATGCATGCTAATACTAAACCTGTTATTCTATCATCTTTCTATGTTTGTAAGGGCAATATTTAAAATTTGTCCCTATTTTTGGGCCTTTGCCCCCATTATTTATGGCTTTGTCTGGATTTCTTGCTCTAAGAGGTTGAGAGGTATGCTCCTTACTTATGCTTGTATCTTGTCCAGGTATGTCTCATTAAGAAGGTAGACCCTAATTTTGGTCTCCTTATCTGACCAGTTTATAGTGCAGCCTCTTGTCTTTACAGGTGCTGCTATCATTTAAAGTGCCACAACCAGAATGAAGAACATATGGGCAGGGTTGTGGTTCACAAGTTTAGATCCCTCCCCTGATGTGTGAGATGACCTTAAATAAGCTTAGTTAACCAGCAGGGGCATTAGACCAAGTACTGTTATTTTGGCTTAACCAAAGATTCTTTGTCACATGCATGTTTTTTTTAAGAAATACATTCACATTTCATTTATATGGTGGATAAAAAACAGTATGCAATCATCGTTTTTCTATGTATTACTTATAGCTATTACTGCTGTTGTGCATTGCATTTGCTAACTTTTTGGGAGTATCACACTTGAATGTCATTTATACGTGCAGTAAAGCAGCAGTATTAATGTTTTTTTCCTTTTGGGGGTAGGGGCTCTTTTTGTAGAAATAAGTATAAACTAAGAATACAAAACTCCACACTTTGACAATAATCTAAAAGATGCAGCTTTCTCCTGTGTCACCAGGACCTGTAGAAAAAAACAAAAAAAGTTTGTAACTAAAAGCTGTTTATTGTGTGTAAATTAAACAAATAAAAGATTAAATGCTTTTGTTTCAAATGTACTCAGGAACTTCATCAGAATTTTGGGAATCATAATTTCCTGTCTTTAAATACTCTCAGCTAAACAAGCAATTCATTTCCGTAAAAAAACAGTGTTCTAAACAGTGCATATAAATGATTTCAAACCAATTGGTTTTATATTACAATGTAACAAAAACTTAAAACTGTCCAATTTATTCTAAAACAGTTGAATCTAAAATAGCTTAGTGTGATCAATACTATAAGGAAAAACATTTAATTAGAAATAAATATGTGTGGAGGTATCAACTTTTACTAAATGTTGAGTGCTTTGAGGTTATAAGGTGTACCAGATGATATTAGATAGGCTGGGATTATATCTCATGGTTGTGCAAAATAGCATGCATATCACTCCATTTTGCTTTTTGTAAACATATCTACCCTTGATCATATCTAAGGCTATCCACTTTCCTAAAGCATGCTGGAGACTGGTAAGAACTGCTGTGGACTCAGTCACTTAATGCAGCACATTCATGTGAACCTGAGGCTGCATTCAAGAGTAGCCGGGAGCTATTTATGTGCATAAGTGGCCATACATATTTGTGCATTACTGTGATTCTTACAGAAAAACATAAAGGGGCCTAAACTTCATACAAAACATGTAAGTGCACTTGAACTGACGTTAAATAGTTTGAAGCCTCCATATTAACTTCTGATTACTTAAGTAAAGTGGCAAATGACTTGGGAAACTGACGACTTTTTAAAGTAAACAAAAATATCATACATTAATATTAAACACTTCAAAATGATGCAAAATCAGGGAGTTCACTTCAAAAAATGTTATGTTTTAATCATATGATGGGCATGGTATGATGGCTTTCATGAAGGATTTAAGCTATATTTATAAATGGAAAATCATGACAGCAGCAGTAATTAGTGATCAAGGAAATCATTTCCTTCTGTGTCTTGCAGTGATTGTGCATACGTGTAGTGTTTCATTTGTGAAGTACTGAAGTGGTAAGGATGTGCTGTTGGCTGAACAAACATGTGTCCTTACTTGGAGATTTCTGAGTGTCACTGAAGAATGTGAAATGACAGTATGATGAGTATATGACAATGGTATGGGTTAGGAGAAATATGAATCTGATAAACTGATTGTTTTACAGTTGTGAATATATTTATGATAATGCAGACATTACTACAGCATAACTTTATTTGGCTGAGCTCATATTTTGCATATGTATTTAACTGTGGTGTTTGTGCCATGTAACATTTTTATAGGAAGATGGCAGACACATTTTCATTGTTGTGTTGTTTTATTGATGATTACATCAAAAGTTTTTTTTGTGTATAACTGTGGCATGTTTTTCATGTGCTGTAATGATGTAGAGTGGGGGATCAAGAGAAAAAACTTTAACCATGAGATAATCTGCATTCTCCTGGCAGCCCTTAGGACATATGATAAATGTCTGGTAAAGGGTGGCCCAAACAGGCTGTGAGGGCAAAAGCCTGGAATCAAGTTGTCCTGTACATTGATTAGTCAGTAGAAGAAACTATGTATTAACATAGTGCAGGAAGAGGGAAGTGATATGGTAGGATGTGCTAGGAGCAAGGCAAGGCAGAATACAGTTGCCTTTACCAGTACTGGGGGAGGGGGTGGGGGCGCTTTCAACAAGTATCCTTTTAACACCAAATGAGGAATACCTTCTCTCCATCTGTGAGGATGACTGTGACACAGAAGATGATGGCACTGGGATTATCAGAGGTGCTGTGGACACTGGCTATTACCAACGTCTACAGCAGCAACAACTGTCTGCTCAGAAAGGTTTGTTTAAAAACAATAACATATATTCATATAGAGAACTGAATAGTGATATGGAATTATTACATTAAACACATGACAGTTACTATTAATAGGTGAACCTTCCACATCTACACAGAATGACAATGAAAGCTGTGTGCCTGCTATGTGTCCCCCATCTCTTCTTAATATGCATACAGCAGTATATACTATTGCTCTGTTAGTAATGTTTTCAAATATTTTTTATAGGGCCAGCATCAGAAACAAATAGTTTTACACAATACCAATACATTTGGAGGATATCAGCAGCAGAATGCCTGTTGAAGATACTGATACTGATACACACACACACACACACACACACACACACACACACACACACACACACACACACACACACACACACACACACACACATATGTGTGTGTGTGTGTTATTTATATATATATATATATATATATATATATATATATATATATATATATATAAAGAGGCAGCCTGAGGAAAATGACACACAGTTCCCAAGTTTAATGGCAGGATCTCACACCCCACAACATGCTAGTTCATAGTTTAGTAATAGGCTAAATGCCATGCCCTTGTGGTCATTTTAAGCCCAGCTGATTACCTCATGTGAGACTCAAACCATGCACTTTGTGTCTGAAAGGTAAACACCTTAACCATTATGCCAACCTCCCACCTCAGTAACTCAGCAGGAGGTGACAGTGCATCACAAAGTCAAGCACATGCTGGTGTTACACTCACACTTGTGCAGGGAGAAATGCATGCACTTCTATTCCAGTATCTCCAAATCAAGATGAACACTTTCTGGATGATGGGAGTCATTCAGAGGTAATGGTGTCTATAGTAACACCTTTACAAAAGGGAGCCAGGTGGAGGAATTTGCAAAAGCTACACAAGAAACATGTCAAGCATTGGCTGCTGAGAATCAAATGTGTCATTACATTCTTAGGGCTCAGAGCACTACCACAGATAGCTGGAAATGGTCAGAGTCCTCCAGGGCCTATGTGAGGATGTCCAGTGCCTCAGGGAAATGGCACAGAGTAGGGATAATGTTATGATCACACTGATATGTAATATTGTGGTACACCAAGCATCCATGACCATCTCGATTTGTACACTAGTTAGGACATATCAGACTGAAGGAGGAGTCAGTCTTGGAAGGGGAAGAGGCTGGGAATATCCAGACACATGGAGATGATCACATGAGACTACAAATGCTTCTCAAGAAAGTACTGTAATTAGTCAGGAGGAACAAGCACAACAGATTTCATGTAGGCAACATCATCATCATTCATCTACACCTAGCATAACTTCTCATTTGAGGTCCCGATCATGGTCCCGCAGCACTGTTAGATCAATGTCTGAAGGATCACCTGCATCAAGTAGGTCACGACATCGGAACAGCTCTCATGACAGCCCATCTTTAAAATCAAAAATATTTTCCCACCTACCAACAAGATGATCACTGGGCATCCCGTCCTACCATGAAGGAAGAGGCAGTAGAGTGAGCTTGTATGCCAGGTATGGGAATTGTGTGCAGTGCTAGGATGCTCAGCAAAGATATTGGTGATGCACCCCCATTCATCACACATCACGCACTACTTGGCAATTGATGGAATTGGTGCCCTTCTTACTGCAGTACCACTTCCCCCATGGACCAGATGGGGCCCTAATTGCAACATGGATGCAATCTACCTCAGGGAAATATGCTACCCAAGAAAAGACACACATAGTCCTGGCTCAGTCCTGAGGTGACACTGGGAAATATATGTACTGATTCATACGTGCCATGAGTACATTCCAGAACTGCTGCAGTGAGATGCCCAAGGTGTCCCCAGGCTGTCTCTGTAAGGTTGCTATGGCAAGTATATTGGCGGCTATACATACCTTAGTATCCACAGGGAAAGGAAGTCCACACATTCCTCTAGTACCCCTGTGGGAGTCATAAATACTCACTAGAACCTTTATAAGATCCCTGTCCAGTCTAAACCTATCTAGTATCTCTGAATTGTCAAAATTATAATGGGCTACTCTCTGCTTATATAACCACTTTCTTGGCTGGCAAGTGCCATTGGGAGCAAGCAGTTTTAGCTCAAGCTGCTCACAACAGAAAATAACAAGGCAAGCAGCAAGTCACAACATCATTGCAGACTGCAAATTACATAGAATTACATAGAATAGGCAAGATTCCTCTTTATCTCAATACAGACGAGTGATGCCTCCAGCTGCTTCTGCAGTTATATCCTACTGATGCCTCTAGGTGTCAAATATTGCTTGTTCATATTTACATCAATAATTCCAAAACCATGCTACATACAATGAATTAAAAAAATTAATCTTAAAGCTTACACAATAGCAACCTCAATTGTACTGATTGTTGACCTCTGTCTAGTGCAGGTAAAGAGATATTAATTATTGCTCATGTGATATTTATTTATATTGTCATAAACTTCATGTTTTCTAAATATCTCAGCAACCAAGGAACATGGACAGAATTGCTTAGGCTCATTTTTAATACTCTCAACATGCTGCTGATAGTATGTGAGTAACTTGAGTGGTTGCTGAGATATTGTAAGATGTTTACAAAATATTACAAACTTAACAGTTACCATGTTTACTGTGACTTATAAAATTCAGTTTAAGACCTAGAACTTAAAGAATACTACCACCATAAAAATAGTTTGTGCTGAAGTTTGTCATTTATGATTGTTTAGTAATCCCTATGTTTCTAGAGATGTGAACATTTGTTTGAAAGGAGAAAACATTTCCCAGGATTCAGCAAGCTCTGCATAGTGTGCAGGAATAGTGCAGGAGCTGCTGGAGGCAATATTGCCACAGAGAGATCCAGGAACAAGCTCCCGGGACGTGCACTAGTGCTCCTGCACTATTCCTGCATGGACACAGCTCCTGTATGCTAATTATCCAATTTGCAGGTGAAAGCCATGCAAATGAGGTGAATTGGTGATCCAGGAAGCTGGCAGCCATCCGTGCAGGATTAGTGTACCCTGCAGAAATGTACTCAGCTAGTAACCGAGTACATTACTGCAAACTACAAACGGAGCCATGAAAGGATGAATATAATGTGGATAGCATACCAATGGCCAAATATATGGCCATTGGCATAGAAAGAAGTTGCAAAAAAAATAAATAAATAACTTTTATTTTTTTTGACTGATTTCGGCCGTTTAAGCATAGGGCAGCGGCGCACAAACGGGATTGGCCAGAAAATAAAAGTAAAACCTTGAAAAAAGCTTTATCTGCAAAATTACAATTTTGCCATTATAGTCAATGGCAGGCAAAAGATAACAAGGCCAGTGAACAGTGGCTGCTAAGGGGGAAGGGTCAGTGTGGGACTTGTAACTAGGCATTAGCAGGCAATCCTGTGCAAATGAGGGGAATGATACTGAATCACAGATTTCCCCTCATGGCTAGCCTGCACCCAACCATGTAGGTGCAGTAAAACCATGGTGCAAGCCTAAGAGTTAGCTGACATCATAGAGGGGTGTGTCAGGCATACTGTAAGCTTATTGGAGCTCTGTGGCTCCGGTTTGCCCTTAGCTTAGCAGAGCTAAGGAAGGGTGTGTGTCTGAAGTTGCCTAGCACTCTTTACATTGCCTAAATGGGGTACGTGCCATGCATCGGGGTTTAAAAAAAAAAAGTAAACCAGGAAATAGTATCTCCATTCACATCTGAGCACTGTGTTTGCATGGCATGCCCCTGGGCTTAAACAGGAAGGCAATGGGAAGGGAAAACAGCATTAAGAAGATAATCAAGGAGAGCTAGCATAACTGGCAGGTGAAATGTATCAGAATCAGCCAATTACACAGGCAGCAGCCCAGCCCAGCTCACTACTATAAACTATGCAAACACCTTTCACTCTGGTTTTTGCCACAAACTCTACACCACCAGTGTACACAAATGAGGAGATATTACCTAACAAAAGCAAAAAAATGATAGGGGCTGCAGTCACTCTCATAATTCAACATGTGGAAGAGGCTAAGGGTGGTGAGGATGAGAATGCTGATGACCAATCCACAGTGAGGAGAAGGAGAAGAGTGTACAGACCCAGGGTAACCTGCCAGGGGCTACATGAGCTGGAGATAGTGGAGCACTATAGGGTTGACAGGGACCTCCTACAGCAAATATTTGAGCTGTGCCGGCCATGCCTCACACACTGAATCAACAGAGGGGATCCCATCCCAGTGGATACCAATGTATGTGTAGGCTTAAGAATACTAGCTACAGGTACCTTCCAAAGGCCAACTGGGGATATCATGGGGATCTCAGAGGCATCAGCATCCAGGGTACTCCACCAGTTTCTAGATGCCATGTCAGCACATACCGGTGAGCACATATATTTCCTCAACACCTATGAGTCATTGACCAGCAACATGCGTCTCTTCCACCAAATAGCAGAATACCCTGTGGTAGTGGGTGCTATAGACTGCACACACATCAAAGAACCACCCGCCGAGGGGGGTAGAGTCTACATAAACCACAAGGGCTTCCCCTACATCAACTGCCAGGTTGTGTGCGATGCCCAGGGCATTATATTGAATGTGTGTGCTGGCAGCCCTGGAAGCTATCATGACTCCCACATCTGGTATATGACGCAGCTGTACCAGAGATTTGCCAGTGGGGACATCCCATATGGCCACCTAGTGGGGGATGCTGGTTACGCACTGGAGCCTTGGCTGATGATACCCATCAGAAATGTACACACACCTGAACAAGAACTCCACAATGAGGCACATGCACAGAACAGGATCATAATAGAGCGTGTATTTGGGAAGCTCAAGTCATGATTCTGGTGCCTGGACATATCCAGTGTAGCCTTGCAGTACTCACCAGCTACATGTACCCAAATTGTTATCATATGTGCCATGCTACACAATATAATCCTGCAAAAACAGCTGCAGCAGGAACAGCATGGGGCAGGGCCACACAGCCCCCCCACCACTGCCAAGGCCTGCACAAGCACAGAGTGACTCAGAGGAGGAAAAACCTGAGCCTGCCCTAGTAGGCAGAAGGAGGCATGCCCAATATGCCCAGGCCTTGGCAAAGAGGCTACGCATAGCACATAAACTGACATGGTAGGAACCCAGGGAATGACACCTCAATCCGACTCGCACATACAATAAAAGGGATGCCAAACATGACACTACCTGTGCTTAATCATGTATAGGGAGTGTACTATGTACATCCGACATAGTCAGCCCTCCAGCACTATCCTCAATACTGGCACAGCCACAAGGTAAGTCATGCTCACTATCAATTGCTGAATGGAGTAGAATGATCTGCTACCTGTATCTATGGTATGGATGTAAGCGTGTTAGGGAATCGGGTGGTTGAATGGGATGCCAGCAGATAGTAGACACCTATATCAGCAGTATGAAATCTGTAACAAATACTGGTGTCAACATAGTAGCCAGTATTAAAAAAGGTCACAAAACACACTGCAGGACATGTGGTGGGCCAAATGTGTGTCCATAGGGCACACACACATGCAAGTCAGTGAGGCTCACATACCCAACAACATTCTCAGCCAACAGGACAGGTGTAGACATACACAAAGAAAGGCTGTGCTAAGGCCTCTGATTGATGGGTATGGAGAACAGCCCCCTTCCAGACCTACACAGATAGACTATAACAGGTCAAGCAGTGGGATGTTTGTTCTGAAGGGTAAGAAGTCTGAAACTGAAATGTAGGTCAATAAAACCTAAGAATTGTAGTACACTGATATGCCTCTAGTCTGCATGATAGGTCAGAATACAGAATGAAATGGAGTACCTGAAATACCAGTACAGTCATAGCAAATGTGTACAGTTGTCAGGTGTGCCCCCCCCCCACAATCCTATGTAGAAATGTAGTAACAGGTATGTGTAAGTACAATAATAGTGGAGCACAGATTACCTGAGCTGGCCAAAGTTGCAGGATAGATTGTAGCACATGTACAATATGCAGGGCTGTGTGTGTTAGGTTGGTGTGTGTTGTATATTGTGTGAGAATGGTCAGCATGTAGGCATGGTGGGTTGTGTCCTGGTGGCCATTGGCCAGTACTGCCAATGACAGGGACACGTTCTCACAACTGCAGTGCCAAACACAATGCATCCCAGCAAGACACAGTCTAGCAGTAAGCCATACTAATTGTTCGGATGTAATATCTGTCTCCATCTGAAAGATGGACATGGCATGAATGTGGGCCCAGACATACAAACAGTACACAGGTGGAAGTACCCTAGACAGAGAGTGTATAAAATGTTACTGTCAAAGGGACACACCTTTGGAATTGTGCATACAGATTAGCAGCACATTAGTTGGGTTTGTAGTATGGAATACTGATGTCATCTGACCAAACACTGGCAGACCACAAAAGTCACAAGTATGAAGTACTGAGAAATTGCTGATGTCCCTGCACAAGCCAGAATAAGTGGAATGCCCCACGTAGATCTGTGAGTCAGCTGCAAGCAGCTTCCATACCACACATGCACCCAGCTCACCCCACCATCAGCCACAGGTACCTCACAGGTCTTATCCCTGCTGTTGGGAATGAGTACAATATGACCCCCACCTCTGTATGGGAATAGCCACAGAATGTAGCATGCTGAAGAGGTGTCCCTAGCTGTAAGCTGCACCCTGCCAGCATCCACACCACTGGATCAATGAGGACAGAAACTATTGACCTTAACATCTTGCACACCTACCCTGTCACCTCCCAGGGGATTATAGTGGCTTGCAGCCTGGGACTGTAGGAGTGACACAATGCAATGGCCTGCTACAGATGGCCTGCATCACTACAAAATGCCCTATAGTCCTCTGTCAAAGGCCTGTGTCTCACCCGTACTGCCAATGTCTGTTATCTCATGGGTTCCCAAATAACAACATAACACAGTCCACAGAACCCAAATGCGAGGCCATGTCGACAAATCCCAGTAGCATGTCCACCATGTCCTACTGCATGAACTGTGGACCAACCCCTAAATACTGCTGGGATGAAGTGATAACTATAGGGAACTTATCAGATAATGTTTGTATAATGTTCGGAAGAGGGTAGAATAACAGAGGGGGGGTAGAAGCATGGATGCCATGGAGTGTGTGAAGTCTAAAACTCATCTGTGTGCACATACTATCCCTGCCTGCAAACACAGGAATGGGTGGCTACAAACCTGCTTGTAAACCACAATGTGAAGGGGTAATGACTAGAAATATGAGCCCTGCCTCTGGGTAACCTGCGTGAATCTATACAGCTGTGAGGTATGGCCACAGCAGGATATGGCCATACTGTCACGTTGATGGATGTACAGACGTGGGATCCTCAGCCACTACTGTACCAAGGTGCTGAACCATTTACACAGATGCATCAGCAAGTGTCTACAGCTTCCCCTCCAGAATGGCATGATTGTGCAAGAATATGTAGGCTGCAGACCACAATACTGGACACAGCTTCATTCACCCTATGTTCCCCAGGAAATCACTGCAAGCAAATATATATACCTGACAGTACCTGATGACATAAAACATCACAGTGTAAAATGGTACATATGTCTGAATATCTCTGCTAACACCAAAACCATGTAGCAAAAGCAGCACAGACACAATTACCTACAGTAACCCACTATCCTTTGCCCATTGTGATCCCATATTGTCAACTGATACAGATATCCTGCAGAAACAGGTTGCTAGCTGTAGGTGTAGAACACAAAAGCCTGCACTGGAGTACAACCTACCTGGAATGGATTCCCACATTCAGTACAGAAGGTCATACTGGACATGCTCCTACACTTAGAGAAACGAAGCCCATGTCTGACAACAAAATAATGAAAGGTCATATTGGGCATGCTCCCACACTTACAGAAATGAAGGCCATGTCTGGCAACAACAGTGGACTATACATATCTGACAGTCACAGATGTTTGTGCACACACTCCACATTGCACACCAGTCATGCTTTGCACATACATTGGATAGGAATACACACATATATCCAAGGACAACACACTATAATAAGTCAAACTTACACATACATAGATGTGTGGAAGAGAGTGACAGACAGTGACAAAGAGCCTCCCATCATGACGCCTGTCCCACCCAGCACACATCCAACTGGATAAAAACCACATGATGTGCAAATGTCAATCACTATAGACATTTGCCTCTGGTATCCCTCAGCACTATAGTGTCTGTGGTGCTTGTGATAACTATGTAACATGACTGCACAAGTCACTATTCATCTAGCAGTTGTATACATGTACCTGTTAAATGTAAACCTGTGTGTGACTGTTGTGTGTGTGCTTCCAGATGAATGGTTTTTGACCCATTCACACACACTGCACTCCCCATTGCTCTACTTTGGCAAGCCTGCTGATGTAATTCACCTTGAAATACACCTTTGGTGAATGAGTAGCCCTGTAAGCTCCATGGCGCATGCTATAACTGCGTAATGCTGTAGTGTGATCTACTAGTCAGATAGTAGTTCTAATCATGGACATGGGAACTGTGAAACTCTGTGTGTTTGTTTGTCTGTGTAGGGATCAATGCTTTTGAGGCCATTCACAGTCGCTACATTTCCATTGCCCTACTTTGGCAAGCCTGCTGATGTCATTCACCTTGAAATACTCCTTTGGTGAAGGAGTAGCCCTGTAAGCTCTGTGGCACATGCTATAACTGTGTAATGCTGTAGTGTGATGTACTAGTCAGGTAGGAGTTCTAATCCCAAACATGGCAACTGTGAAACTCTGTGTGTTTGTCTGTGTAGGGATCAGTGCTACACCCCTGAGCCACACTGCAGACCATTGTCATGTGGCCTGATGCCAAGGTATACCCTTTTCCTAGCCTTGTACAGCCTTCTGGCGGAGTCAACCACTACACACCTGTGAAGCAATGAACCCATGCATGTCAGTACTGGCAAACCTATGTCTGTGTGTGTGTGTGTGTGTGTGTGTGTGTGTGTGTGTGTGTGTGTGTGTGTGTAGATTAATAATTTGGAAGCCATTCACACTCACTACACCTCCCATTGCCCTATTGAAGCATGCCTTCTGATGTCAGTCACCTTGACATACCCTTTGCCCATATATCAGCCTGATAACCTCTGTGGTGCATGTGATATCTGCATAATACTGTAGTGTAGCAAACTAGTTAATTAGGAATTCTAATCCTGAACCTGCCAACTGTGATAATGTGTGTGAGTCCATGAGGGAGTATGGCTGTGTCATCCTTGACACCTGTTCTTGTGGACAGGCACATGTACTACACCTACCTTATCCCTTCTTTATCACTGTTGCTGATGTCAGTCACCTTCAAATATACCTATGGATAACTCTCCAGCATGTAAGCTCTGTGGCGCATGCAATAACTGCATAGAAATGTAAGAGCAATGCATAGTCAGGTATGGGTTTGAAACCCCGTACTGGTAAGTGTGTGACATAAACATGCTTACCTTTTACTCTCTTACCCCCTCCCTTTCTTACTTTGTCTCTGTCTGTCTCTTTCACTCCCTCTCTGGTGGATGTGGAGAAGTATACCTGCTTTGCTTAGGCAGTAACTTGTGTTTTGTATGTGATGCTCATGACCAGCTGATGGCCTGTGCATGTATTGCAATCCCCCACTAGCTGATTGTATGTGG
>NC_056728.1:1815214495-1815221995 GCF_019279795.1 Protopterus annectens | reverse complement strand
GTATGTACATGTACACATATATATCTACATATGTGTATATATCTATATATATATATATATATATATATATATATATATATATATATATATCCTTGTTACGTGTAAACATTACTGTTGTGTATACCTTCCCAGATGTCTTACACCATATTTATCTGATGTATGTATATTTATATATAACTACATAAGTGATTCAACAGTATTATCACTAACAAGTACTACGCCATTGTAGAAGTCATAGAAGTTGTTCTATACTATTCAGTATGTGTACTGACAGATATATTAGAAAAACAACTGTCTTCACAGCTGTGATGGCTTAGTGGTTAACTGCTGTGACTAGAGTGTACAGGGTCCTGTGTTCAAGACCTGCAAGCGCTGTTTATTTTGTTGCTGGGCAGAACAAGGGCTGTTGGATAAAGAGTGGTTAAGGCAGTTTTGAGCAGCTTTAAGCAGGTTTACATGGGTTTGCATGACAGTAAGTACTAACGTATGGTTAAATGAAAAGGAGCTTACACCGTGTAGGCTTCTCTTACCAGTGCACAAATGTGCTTAGCATTTATATTGCAGCAATGCTGAAACCTGCTAAGCATGGCTCAGCCCTGGTAACCAGTGCTCACATTCTGGTCTGATAAAATAGCAGGGTAATGACATCTTTAATAAGGTATTTAATACCATGTACATAACATGCATCTATGTGCTGTCATTACAGTAGTAAGGGGTGTGATTCTACTGTCTGTGACACCTGAGTATATATGGCTTGTACAACACTCTTTTCTGTTTGAATGTGTTACATACATGGGTAGTATCCCAGGTTATATGCAGTCACACTGGCATGTAGTGTATCATTACGTTACTACTGTTGACAGTGCTTTCCCATGTAAGAGTAGATTGCAGATTGTAGTACTGGTACCAATCACCCCTGCATGCAAAGATGGACTCTGAGTCCTCATTGCCATGTTCCTGGTGTGTGAGCTGTGTATCATTAAATATTTCCTACTGGATAATGATCTGACATGTGGAAAATAACTGTAGACTACTGTGAGTATAGCACATGTCAGTGTGGGCTGCTGTCATGTAGTAATGGCATACCTATCAGTATCAGACGTCTGTCTGTCAACACATTCATCCTAATGCATAGCTAGTTGGCTAGCTGATGTCTGTCTGTCCTCTGTACAGATGTGTTGATGTCAGGAATCCATGTTGGCTACTTACAGACAATCTATACTTGACTGACACTGACATGTCTGCCCAGCTGTGTTATGAATGCCACAGCTAGGAATCCACACCCTGTATGCACCACATGCCATGGATACCACAACTATACTACCACAGTCAACAGAACATGTTTGGGTACATGTCTCCAAGACAGACAATGACCATGTTATGTAATACATGTTGCATACATGTCAACTGGAGCACCTCACTGGTCCTCTGCAAGAGACAACCAGATGACTGGCTGACCCTGAGGATCACCCCTGTGGTATCTGTTGATAGATGGCCTACTGGCACATGGCAGGTGGCATGATACCACTGTACACACATCCCCTACACTTCCTATCTCTCCATGGACAATAGCTTGATACACACCAATGAATACCCGCACCGATGGAACCCAGTATTGACAAATGTGTACGTGTGCATTACTGAGAATATCAGTTTCTGTGTGTTTGTAGACCTGCAGTTGAGAATACCCTGAGGCCCTTCACACCCACCACACCTCTCATTGCCACAGTTAGATGTGGCTACTGCTGTACCAGAAATTACATGTACCTTGTTATACTCTTCTCCCTATGGGCTACCTGGGCTTTGCAGTAGCAGCACAACACTGTTGTACAAATGGGTTGATAGGCATGGAATACTCACTGCGTTCTGGCAAGTGTGTGTATGTGTACATGTGTGAATATTTGTAGGGTACAGAATTCTGAGGCCACATTCTCCTAATACAATATGCCTTGCCACACAGTATTAGGGATAGTGATGTTGCTGACCATAGGAGAGGCATGACAATGTGTCACCTTACTATGCCTGTGGCATGTGCATTAGATGTGCAGCACTCTTGGGATAGACATAGGGTTGTATTGCAGTCCTGGTCAATGTGTGATGGTGGGTATGTCAGAGTGTTATCCTGGGTTTCAGTGTGTACAATATCCACAGTGTGGTGTGGGTGCTGGGTATACTGTCTTTACACCATGGTACCCCTGGTACATGTCCCATGTTCCACTGTATGGGGACAACTGTCACCATCAACCACAAAGGTAACTGATAACACTATCCATCCCAATTATGCATGTGCTGTGTGCAACTTATCTGTAACATAATAGACACACTGACAAGGTAGTTAGCACTGATAAGCCCAAGTCTCTTAGATGTGTGTCTGACTGTTATGTGTTTGTCAATGTGTATATAACAGTATGTCACACTATATATTGTCCATAAACAACCAGTACATCCCCCATTACCATGCTGTACAGGCCTGGAGATGTTCTTCACGTAAGTTGGTAACGTAACCTGGAACACACTACATCCTAAAAGCTGTGTGGTGTGTGCAATTAAGGCCACACACATCAGTAGCACTACATACCTAGGTAGGGGTCTAGTCCCAGTGTTGTCAAGTAAGAGTGAGTGTATGTGAAAGAATCTACTTCCGTTTGCAGACTATACATGTCCCAGGAGGTCATCTGTCTGAGAACTGCCTGACATATGCTAACATTTCACAGGTATCATCCTGTGGAAATCCATCCCATCACAACTAGTGGTAGATGTGTAAATGCCCTCCTCCCCACTGTATAGGTGTGCAGCGATACTAAGGTTGGCATATATAGCTGGGTATGGCTGTTGTGGACATAGTCACCATCATTGAAGTTACTGTTGAGTGTATTCCCCCTGCTTAGCCAGCCGTAATACTGTACAGTTCATGTTAACAGGTTAAGTAGTGGTCTATCACACTATCTGCAGTTCTACAGCACCTCTCACCCTCCAAAGTGTAGGGCTGTGCCAGCCACATCAGCACACCTATGTTTACTGAGTTGAGGATTGCACTACATTGGGGAAGGGGACATATATCCTGCCAGTACCATCATCAATGACATTAAACTAGCGGACTGCTTATTTCCCAATGTGTTGTTGTGCCTTTTCTGGCTTGGTGGAATTACATAGGCTAGGCTAGGTGGAATTACTGTGTTCCTTGTACAGGTACATTCATCCATTTGTATTGTATTCTCTGTGTATTGCATTAACACCAAAGCCTCTGTGTGTGTTATACACAAACATGTGGTGTGTACCACCCAGTACACTTACCATTGTCCACTGTAGAAGTGCTGCTGACAGCAGCCACCATGCACTCACCTGTATACACCACCCCCAGACCTGTCAGCCATGTGGCACATGCAGTAACTGTTATACAGACTTGTGACATGTGTTCACCTGTACGCAGGATATGGCACAGCCAAGGTGTCACCACAGTACCATACCCCTTGTAGGATATAACAGCAGACCATCCTCCTGCTGACACATGGACACCTACAACACAAACGGATAACATTATGGAGACCACAATCAGTCCATGTTAATAACAGCTATAATGCATCATGGCTGGACAGCTGCACTTTCTGACATGTAAGCATTAAACTTTACTGCTGACAACGTTACACAGCATTACATTGGTAAGCTGTAGTACAGTCACCGTGTGCATCAGAAACATATTAGCCTGTCCCTGCATCAATGTCATGGATGACAGGGATGTGGGACCGGTATCATCATATGCACAGGGTGTGTTGTTGATTTGCCAGAGACCTAGGCTGAGCCATATGTTTGACACCATGTGTGTGAGTGAGGGGGTTTAATTATTGATATGGCCATAGTGATGTGGTGTGTGTAGGTATAGGGTTGCCCTAGCTGTGCTTGTATTTTGTGTGAGTATGCATGCACGCAGTTCTGCCATGTGGCTGCCCTATACAGGTGTTTGTTGGGCAGCTGCAGACCATACCTGGCAGGGTGTGCAGTTCACCGCCTCTGGCCACGGACACGAAAACTGTGCCTGCCAGGGGTTCCATGGGCATGACCAGGTGCAAGCCATGATATGGTACTGTCCCTTGATGATGACATATGCCCGCTGGATCCAGGTCCTTCCTGGGACTGGCCAGGGCCACGTGCACGTGGCCTGCTGTGGTGTTTCCAGCATCACCCTTGCAGTGCGGGGGCTGATACTGCCACTACTGGAGTGGCTTGGTGTTCTTGCACATCCACATCGACCTCCAGCTGTTGGTGTTGCTGGCCTACCTCCATGTGGCTGTCGCACCACTCCCACCGTATGCTCGAGCAGAGAGATTCCACTCTTAAGGATTCCCACCATCTCACCCAACCGTCTATCCACGACCTCTGAAAAATAACAGAGGGCACCTGCAAGATCACGGATGTTGTCAGTAACAGCTGAATGAGTAGCCCTCTGCAGCCTCAGAGCCTGTCTGGTGTACCATTTCATACGTGCTTGCCCCTCCATGACAGCCTGAAACATGAGTCTGGTAGTACCAGATGTGGCACTTCTGCTAGGGGCACAATGACCAGCAGCCCTCCAATGAGCACCCCTGTACATCTGCCTATGTGGCACCCCACTGGACATCTGGCTATGGCTGCTGTTACCACACTGTCCTGTTCCATGCCACCAACTGCCAACTGTCCCTCTGCTATGGCCACTGGTAATGGGGTATGTATAGGCATTGTGACTTTGTGTGGGGATGGGTGGATAACAGTGGGATGCCAAATGATGGGACAGCTTCAGCCCATGACAACCCCGCCTATGCATCAACACACCTATCATCATTTTCAGTGTCTGTATGGACACCAACATCAGATTGCCTGCAGGAGAGACCCTGACCCACCTCGCCACCTGTGAGGGGAAAACACGAAATGCACTTTAAGACCTGTACGTCATTGCTTAGTACACACACACACACACACACACACACACACACACACACACACACACACACACACACACACACACACACACCCTGACATTCCACCACACTTCTTACCTGTCCCTAGTTTATTCTATGTTCCCCATCCTGCATCAGTCTTGAGTAATTACAGTCAATAATACCAATCATTAATGTATCATTCTTCTAATTGCCTAGAAAAGTGATCACAAAACACGACCTGTTACTCCATTACCTTTTTGACTTGATTGGAGTAATTTTTTCAAAGACTCCCTGATGTCATCCAGTGCTCATCCTGGGTTTGTCCAGACATCTTGAACATGGCCCCCATATGTTATGGGCTACTACAGTCACTCAATAATGTCACACACTGGAGTGTCATACATAACTATTGTTCAGTAGATGCAAGAGCTGTTGCTCTATTAACTTTTTATGTGGACTACAGTAATATTTGGAAACACTCTCTGGTGTTGTCTAATAATTCCCCAATGCATCTGTAGTGCTGCATACATGGGTATTTTTTCACCTTTCTGCTGATTGCAATAAAAACAGTATCCCTGGTGTCTAGTTTTCCCTCCCAATGCATGTTTTATGCTACAGATGTTATTATACTATCAGCTGTCCTGAGATTACATGTCAAAAAAGTATTCCTGGTGTCTCATGTGTCTGTTCATGCCCATGTACTGCACGATTTCAAAGGGAAGTTGAGAGGTGTGAACAATCCCACATTCAGATGTGCATACATGGGCACACACACACACACACACACACACACACACACACACACACACACACACACACACACACACACACACACACACACACACACATCCTACATACAGCAACCCCCCTCCATTCTACCAGATTGCACTTAGACAAATTAACCCTTCCCCCCACACACACACTTACAGGTGAGGTTGCACAAAGATATTACACACAGACCTCCAATTACCCATCTGTCAACATGCATGACATATGGCAGTCAACAGCATGCAGTGCAGCTATAGCCAATCCCTGGTAGCAACATTATACATCTCTGTGATGCATGGGTTGTGTTAGTAGGTGATGCTCCTTCCCCTGGAACACACTGCACCAATGTACACAGTATTGCTGTGCACGTGTTTGGCATCCTAGCATGTACTGTGCACCATACCTCACAGGTGTACACACCATTGCTGAATGTGTATATGTGTGTCAGTTATGTTTGCTCTGCTGCTCACAGCCTCTATGTATTTGCCTGGCACATACCTGGGATTGTATGTGGACAGATGTAATTTGTGAATGCCTGATGTCTGATTTACAGATCTCATCATCAGAGGTGCATGTATGGCCAATAAAATACAATTACACAACCTTATTGATATGACAACCTCTTCCTTGATATGCCATGAGACCGCATTACTGCATATGTTAACATTACATGAACCTGATATGTGACATATGACCTGTGCAATCAAATGCAGTGTCAGACAAATGTGTTAGATGTGCAGATGCTGATTGAGATGCATACAATTTGTGGCTGCATATGTGTGCATGGCCTTATCATGATGGTTTGTTGCAACTACTGATATGTTTACTACAGCAGTCAGTATTCCTGGCAGGGGTATACTAGCATGGGCCATCTACATTTGCCAGTATTTGGTCAGTCTGCCCTACAAATGTCCCCCAACTCTGCATGATTGCAAGGTCAACTCGTGCACATCCCTTGGAGGTCACACAGTGCCATCACTATTGCTGTGGAGTCAGGGTTATGTCTGCCACAGTTCCTGACCTTGACTGTGTGCAGATACAGCCATTTGTAGTGTCCTTTGGATCTCTTCTTCAGTGCACTGTTGTGTCATAATGACACCCCCTCCCCACTCTCAGCCTTTTCATAGATGCTTGACAACTATGGCCTACACATGTGTGTCATTTTGCAGTGTCCCAAACACTGAGCACCATGTGTACCAGACTAGTCCCTGCTAATGAAAGGCAAACATACAGGTGTACACTGGCACCGGCAAGGTATAGATGGGGATGGTGGGACTGAGGTGGGTTGTGGTGTTGGTTGTGCAGCACATGTATCTTAACTGATACTGTCTGTAGGTTTCCAATGTGGTCTTGGTACACCAGTACACATTGCAATGCATGCCTTTTGGGGACCTTTGCTGTTATGCATACACTACCTGTAGAGAGGCCTGGCTGATGTTTCCTGTGGTACAAGTATCCCATCTGATTACCCTAACCCATGGGCCACACTTATGCAGAGTCCAGGCAATTGCTGACATGGGTACTGCGCAACCAGTACTTGCAAGAAATTCCTGCAACTCCCTCAGTGTTGTGGCATGTTACTAGACAGCCTGCATGTTCAGTTTGTCATGTGTTATCACCTGTCTTGGATGGCCATCTGTTTATTTTCTACATTAATCCTGTTCCATACATCCTCGCCACATACATGACTGCACTGTTTGCCATGGTATATACAATGTTGAAGTATGGCTACATGTCCAACTCCTGGGTGCTACATTTTGGGTATGGGATCCATTCCATGGCATGCAAGATGTGTGCAAGCCACGGCTGCCTCTGTTGC
>NC_056728.1:1815101995-1815209495 GCF_019279795.1 Protopterus annectens | reverse complement strand
ATATATATATATATATATATATATATATATATATATATATGTCTACCTGAAAACACCGAATGCTGACAACGCCGACAATGAGATAACCGACACCAGAAGATTGACAACGGAGATGACTGACAATTGAAAATCCCACCGCTGAGAACACCGACATGTTAAGATAAGTGTGTGATAGTGACGGACGTTAGGGTCAGGTGCAGGTAAGGTAAGTGTGCGATAGTAACAGACTTTAGGGTTAGGGGTGGGTTAAGTGAGTTAGGGTTAGGGCGTGGGTTAGGTGAGTGTGCGATAGTGACGGTCCTTATGGTTAGGGTTTGAGTTAAGGTTAGTGCATAGATAGTTGTGTATGTAAGGTTTACTGTAGGTTTGTAAGGTTTTTGGTGTGCTTGTGTTGTGTGTGTGTTTTACGGAAAAGGTATTTGTTTTGTTTTGTTGATTGTCGGGATTGTGGTTTGGCGGGCATGTGATGTTTCGTATTTTTGAACTTTCGGTTTTGTGGTGTCGGTTATCTTGTTGTCGGTGTTTTTGCATGTCAGTATTTTCAGGTAGACCCATATATATATATATATATATATATATATATATATATATATATATATATATATATATATGTATCTGCATATATGTGTGTGTGTGTGTGTGTGTGTGTGTATATATACCTATCATTGGCATGTTTATTGGTTCCACATTGTACATTCCCTATGGTAGTCAGACTGTACTGCATATATTATTGATTCCATCCTGACATCGTACAGGTGGGATGGATTACTGTTAACTTCTTGTGGCTATGTTGTGTAGGGTCCTGGGTATGGGACTTGCAAGAGTTGGTATTGTGTTGGAAGGCAGATCTGTTTGGTTGTAGGGGAGGGGATGATATCAATAATTACAAGAGGTACTTAAATTGGGCCCTCTCACCCTGATTAACAATGCCTTTTGTCATATATGTATTTGTTGTGTTCTCTTATCTATATATATATATATATATATATATATATATATATATATATATATATATATGTATATATATATATCTATATATATCTATATATATATATATATATATATATATATATATATATATATATATACATATATATATATATATATATATATATAGGATGCTCTCTCTCTCTCTCTCTCTCTATATATATATATATATATACATATATATATAATAGATGTACACACACACACACACACACACACACACACACACACACACACACACACACACATATATATATATATATATATATATATATATATATGTATATACATGTATATACACACACATGCATCTACATATATAGGTTCATAGGTTGGTACTAGGCTATTGCCCCTAGGGCCTATACAAGCCTGGCCATAACAATTCCCTGGCTATTTCTTCCCACAGTATTTACTTCCCTGGACCCCTGTCTAGCATGGCAACTGACATGATCCCCACTTGTCACTTGTCTGGAGCTGGATTTGGAGTTGGCTACTTTTACAGTGTGGGTTCTGTCAGTAAGCCAGTTGGCAACCCATTGAGTGATGTAGGGATTACTGCCCAGCTTAGCAAGTTTATCTATGATTCCAGAGTGGAGGATGGTGTCAAGGCCTTGGTGAGGTCCAGATAGGCTGTGTGGGCCACCTTACCCTTGTCCATGGCTCTGGAGACTGATTCAAAGAAGTCAATCAGGTTCAGGAGAGAAGATCAGCCCTTCACAAACCCAAACTGCGTGGGGTCCAGTGTTTGAAGGTTGCCAATGTCTTTGTTCATAAGTTCCATGATAATACGTTCCATGGCCTTGCAGATCAGGCTCATCAGACTGATGGGGCATAGTTCCCGGAATCCAAAGGGGATCCCCCCTTGTGGAGTGGGATAACTGTAACTGTGTGCCACTCAGTGGGCACAAAGCCTGACGTGAGGCTATGATTAAACATGACACTTAGGTGATGTGCCAGTTCATTTTGTAGTTCATGTTGTACACAGCCTGGGATGTCATTTGGTCCCATGGATGCTGTATTCTTAGCTTTGGAAAGTGCATTTTTTACCTGTGTGGCCATTATTACAGAACTTTGGCAGTCTTTCGGTATTGAGATAGGCCTTTCCTGTACTGTTGAACGTTTGCCTTCTGAAGAAGTCATAGTACATTTCGTGACGAAAAGTGTATGAGATTTAACGCTCTTTAAGGAATTTTAACACCTTTCAATTTGTTTTAATAAACCTATCTTTTATCACTCATTATGGAGGTTTGGCGTTCACTGGTACCGTGGTTCTCTTCTCTAGCCTGTACTGTTGAATGACTGTGCTGGATGATATGTTTGTGAAAACATCAGAGTTATGTATATCTAACATGGCTTTGTGGTAAATCACTTTGGCTATGGTGTGCAGGGTCCTGCGTTGCAAAGGCTGTTTATTTTGTTGCTGGGCAGAACAAGGGCCATTGGATACAGAGTGATTAAGGCAGTTTTAAGTAGTTGTAAGCGGGTTTGCGTGGGTTTGCATGAAGGTAAGCAATGCTAACTTCCGGTTACAGTTTCTTATACTCAGTTAGCTTCTAAATTGCTTAACCTGTGTAGGCATTGCTTACCCTCATGCAAGCAGCCTTAAACCAGCTTACTTTTGCTTAAAAGTGCTTACTCCTGCTTACCCCTGCTCTAATTTCTTTAAAAGAAAAGAAAAAAGGTTGATAGGAAAGTGGTGAAAAAGGGACACAAAGAGGGAAAGACAGTAGGGAAAATAGCTAGGGATGTGCAGGACGGATGTAGGGAAGGTCCATAGCTGCCCATTTCTTCTACAGCAACAGCTGTGCATTTACAATGATTTGGAGGTAGATTTGGACACTCATACCCCTGAGAAAGGGGTGAGGACAACAATAATATGTTGTAAAGCCAATTAGACCAGATTACATGTCCAGTGGACATATGTGCAAAATCAACAGCTATGTATGGGGTGAGATTTTTTTGAGGGAACAGATTGCCCCTTTTGTTTTTAAGGCAAGAGTGAGATATTGGGGAGGGATAGTAGGTATATTTGGGGAGGTATGTTGGGTAGGATGACAGACAAGACAGACAAGACAGCATACAGGGGTAGTATATGACACATGTGGGGGGTAAATGCCTTGGATGGGTAGGGGTGTTTGGAAGTTGAAAGCTCATGAGCCCCCAAATAGAAACAGTTGGACTGAGGTCCCCACCCATGGGGAGTCACCACTGCAACTTCACGGCCCCAAAGATGGCTGTGCTGGGAGCTGGGTAGGTGGGGCAGGCTGACCTTTGCACCACACAGCCCTCAAGCTGGCATAGCTGATCTCCGAACTCCCTGAGGAGCTCGCTATGCACCAGACCCCCGACCTGGCGATGGGTGACAGTTTCCTGTCTGTGCCTGCTCCCAGGGGGAGCGAGCCCCATCCCCTGTGGCAGTTCCACCCAAAGGTGGTGCAGGACCAGTGGACAAGGAGGTCCCAGGGTGGGCCCCAGACATGCTGGTGCCAGGTGCCACTGCCAGATGAGGTAGGAGAGGTGGGTCCACTGGGACAGACCTTCCCAAATGTGCTATGGTGTTTCAATTTTAAAACATATGTGGATTAGTAATAGTCAACACACTCCAGGATTAGTTATAACAGCATGCATAAATATTCCCATTAACCCAAAACACCAGATATGGAACAGTTGCATAGCAAACAGAACACATGCATATATGGAACCACAGTGGCCATTACAACAGCCACCAATGTGGGAGTATTTCAACATGCCACATGCATAGAAACACATTTCAGTATTTATCAAACAATAGGACATATGTTCCAACAGTAGTTTTAATTGTACACATACCCACTGAAGTGAGTATTTAGGTTATTGTTGCAGATATGGTGGGAGGAGAGAAAGATGTCAATTAACAACGTGTATATCCCTGTAGTTCTCAAATACTTTCTTAGTCAGTGCTGTAATCTGTACCTTACAGGTATTATTACACTACCCTATGGCCTTAGTTTGGACAGTAGTATGGTTGTAGACAACTATATACGTGAACTGTGTTTTACCTATAGTATACACCTCTTACCTGGTATACCTGTGGAGGTATTATTTGTTAACACTACCTGACTCTTTCTACGCATATTCCCAGATTCCAGGTTGATGTTATGCACATACCTCTCAATCTCTTATTGCACACACTCTGGGCAAGTCTTTTTTTTTTTTTCAAAACAGGTTTATTGTTTTAACATATAAGAGAAATATCATAACAATTTTATACAAGTAATTAAAAATAGTTATTATTATAACATTCAACAAAACAACTAAAGTATTTACAAAGACATCCACTACAATCAGATCAATTAATTAAACTAAAATACCATGCTATTGAAATTACAATTTTTTTAACAAATTTTGTAAATTATCCCATACAATAAAATAAGATGTTTTTCTATTTGTTCTAGTCCTAATTGTGTTTATTTCCATATGGCACACTATATTCATAACATTTTTAAATTCATTGAACGAAGGAGGTGTATCTGAAATCCAATTTCTAGTTATTATTTTCCTAGCCACTGCTAGAATAGACCATAACAAGGGAAGCTTAACCTTTTTAACACTTTGAGGTACAGGTGTGTTGAATAATATAAGAGATTTAGAAATAATGAAATTATCTGTAAAAAGAGCCTGCAAAAATTCATTAATTGACTTACAGTATTCTTTCAATTTTATACAGTCATAAAACATATGAGCCCAGTCAGCATTAATTTCTACATTACATCTCTTACAGAGATTATCTTTATTATTTATTTTATTCATCATCAAAGGTGTATAAAAAGATCTATGTAAAAATTTCCATGTATAAAGTCTCCAGACAATGGAAGACGTAGTTCTATAAGCAGATTCCAATATATATTGTTTATCCTGTTGATTTGGTGGGTCCCCATTAATAGAAGTGAAATAATTCCAGTATGAATCTACATTGTAAAAAGTTTCTTGTCTGATAACTTTATGTATGTATGAAAGTTTACCTTTATCAGAAACTTTATGTTGTAAATTTAATATCAAGTAATCAATCAGTGTTGGAATAGATTCTTTAACAGTTATAGACATTAAATCTATTTTATTAATGAGATGTTGTCTAAAGGTCTGAACCTCTAACCAGCAAGTTTCTCTTAGATCAAATTCTTGTTTTAAGAAATCTAGATTTTTAACTTTATTATCAGATATCAACTGATACCAGTACTTTAGATCATTATCTATAGCTAAATGAGTTCCTTCAGAAGTAGATGACAAAAGCATACCCTGAGTATACATTATAGGAAATACAATAAAATTCCATTCCCTATACTTAGGGTGCATGAATATAAAGTTACGATAACTAATAATAATATTTAATGGGTAACAAACCATATGTTTAGGTGTAATAGGTGAAGTACAAAATTCCTTTAGTAACCATAACATGGGGTTATTTACAATCATATTTTTATGTGTTAAGGAGATTTTCATGAAGTGTATACTAATTAGCTCCCAATAATCTTTCCATTTTGTGACATATGACTGATCTATTAATAAAGTAATAACTTTTACAATAGAAGAGATAGTATATAAATTAAAGTCTGGAAAAGAAATACCCCTTGAGACCAGCTATTAGTATGTTTCTTTAATGCAATCCTAGGTCTATTAGGTGCCCATAAGAAATTTAACATTAGTGTGTTCAGTTTCTTGATAATTATTTTGTAGGTGGAAGTATTATTGATTGTATTAAGTATAAAATCTTGGGGAATATTATCATTTTAATAATTGTAAGTCTCTCCTCCATAGTAAAAACATATTATTCCAGGTATTAAAAAGATTTTGTATATTAAGAAAACAGGTATTATAATTATTATATATAATAGATTTAATATCTTTAGATAGTATTATACCTAAATAAGTTATCTGACCTGAACTGGGTACATATTTAGTAAAATCACTAATGAGAATATTTTTTCGTATATATAGGTAGTATTTTAGTTTTTTCTTCATTGAATATTAAACCAGAAATACTTTTAAAATTCATCATGTTATCAAATAGAGACTGTATAGAAGAATTAGATCCTGCTGATGTAATTAGAACATCATCTGCAAAAAGTTGAATTTTGGATATTGTATTTTCATCTAATTCAAAACCCTCTATGTCAGTACTGTTTCTGATCAAATTAGCCCAAGGCTCCATTACTAAAGTGAATAATAGTGGAGAAAGTGGACATCCTTGTTTTGTACCTTTAAGAATGGGTATTTTTTGTGAAACATATGTTCCTACCTTAATATAAGCCAACGTTCCTTTGTATAAATGTTCAATTAGATTTACAAATGCATCCGAGAAGTTTGTGCACTTCATTAAGGTAAACAGATAGTCCCAACTTACTGAATCAAATGCTGAACTTATATCAAGACTAATAAGTGTTAAATCTTTCTTTTTCCTATTTGCAAAATCTATTAATGTTAAAGTTCTTCTTATATTATCAAAAGTATTTCTATTTACAATGAAGCCTGTCTGATCTATATCTATAATGCCGAATGATTGTCTTCAATCTATCAGCAAAGATATTCATAAACATTTTATAATCAACATTAAGTAATGAGATGGGCCGATATGAAGAACATCTAGTTGGATCTTTATTAGGTTTTAAAATTGGCAAATAAATGTATATTGCCAAGATGGGGGTTATTAACTCAGTTTGGGCCAAAATAAAACCTTATGTATTAATGAATATGTATTTTAGAAAGGATTTTATATATCTCTGGTATAATACCATCATTACCCGGTGCTTTGTTTGATTTAAGCTTATTTATTTGTGTAATAACTTCTGTATATGAAATACTCTTGTCCAATAGTTTAATCTGTTGTTTATTAAGCTTTTTATTCATATTTGTGGTTATAAACTCCTTTATTTTATCTTTAGGTTCCATGTTAATATTATTATGGTTAATTTTGTGAAAGTGATTTCTAAATTCATCTAGTATTTCTGGTATACTAGAAACATTCTTCTTTTCCTTAGAGAAAAGATTTCTTTGATATGGTTTTGTTTATTCAACCTTTTGTTTTATTTTTAAGTCTATGTAAGTATTTGGGGCTTATTGAATAAGACAAAACTTTTATTTCTAAAGTTATTTTAACTTTATGAGTTAAAATTTCTTTGTATTTCTCATTTAGTTTGTTTATTTCTTCAATAACTTTCTTGTCCATAATATTTTCTTTATTATTATGTTTATAAGAGTCTAATTTACTTTGAATATCTAACAATTCCTTATCCCAAGATTTCCTTTTATTATTATACCATCTGATACTTTGTCCATATAGATATGATTTTAAGGCATCCCAAACATAAACAATGGAGACTTCAGGAGTGTTATTTATGTCTAAAAATGTTTTACTTCTGAAAGTATATATTCTTTATAGTCTTTTAGTTGAGTTAAGTCTGCTGGTATCCTTTTGATCTGAACATTATGAGTATTTTTATCATGAATTCAAAACAATTGAATTATGATCAGATATAGGACATGAAATGATTTTGGAATTAATTAAATCTGTTACCATCTGGTTAGAAATAAAGACCCTATCTATTTTTGAATAAGTTTTGTATCTGTTAGAAAAAAAGGTGTATGGTAATGATTTTGAATCTATCTGATTATTAATATCATTCAAATGATAAGAATTAGCAAAATCCTTTAAATGTTTTGCATTAAATGTAATTCTTCTCTTTCCTATAGTGGTAGTATCACTTTCATGTAGTATACAATTAAAGTCACCAGCTAAAATAATATCTCCTATAGAGAATGATATGATCTTATCAAGATGATGTTTCACTGTATTAATACCAATTCGGTATCCAATATACATTAATTAAAGTGTAAGTCTTCCCATTAATTTGTATTGTAACCATACAAAACATTCCTTTGTCATCCTGATAAGACTTAATGGTTTTAAGAATGGGCATACTTTTATTCCATAAAATAGCCACTCCTCTTTTTCTGAGTGTGCTCTGAACTAACCAATACTGTATATTTGTTTGTGGCTAGTTTATCAATATCTTTTTTCAAGAGATGGGTTTCTTGTAGAAAGACTAAGTTGGCCTTATGTAAATTAATGTATCTTATTAGGCTTGCCCTTTTACATGGATTATTCAATCCATTAATGTTTAAAGAAATTCCTTTTAAAGATGTCATTTGGCATTTTAAAACTTAAGAATCTTATGATCAAAATAACAAATAACAAGATAAGTAATGTTACATCTCCTCCTTTAGGTGTACCTTTAAATATAGCTGTATTTATTGAATCTCTTATGGGATTTCGTATAGGATTCAATTTTGTTTGTAGTGACAATGAATGTACAAAATATATTGTGGATGTCAAAACTATATACAAATAACAATGAACAAGTGAAAATAATGTAAGGATTAAACCTTGCATCCAGCCTGGAGTTGTAAACTCCAACTTAGAGTAGTATTTACCACTCAAGTTAACCCCTACCCTAAGCAGCAGTACGTCAGCTACCACCTTATCAATTTAATACTAGTTATATTTAACTGAAGTTAACAGTTTTCAATTCAATTATCTAGCAAGACAAGACTACACATTTGGTAAAACAGCATCATATAAACAAAAATAAACCTTTTTTTTTTTTTTTTTTAAAACTGTTCATACTACTATATACATCCGTGTAATATAAAACACTTGTATTCAAATAGCATTCAAATAATCTTGATGTTAGAAATCAAGAGGAGAGAAAATAAGTTCTAACATTCATTTAAATCAAAAACTTTGGCTAATATGATTCAGACATTACATATATTAGGATGCATCTATTTTCTGTCATGTAAATACAGTTAACAGCTTCCAAAAAAACCTTGAATTGCTTGTATATGAGCATTTACTCAAACTCATTATTGCCAATAGAATGAAATATTGTATTCATAGAAATTGTTATAAATCATACTTCATAGTTAAGCAGATTCTCAGAAACATTAATATACATATCTACATACACACACATACACACACACACACACACACACACACACATATACATATATATATATATATATATATATATATATATATATATATATACATACATACACACATACACACACATATACACATATATATATATATATATATATATATATATATATATATATATATATATATATATATACACACATGCATACACACACCCACATACACACACACACACACACACACACACACACACACACACACACACACACACACACACACACACACACACACATACACACACACACATACACATATATATATATATATATATATATATATATATGATCTCACTGAGTTGTATCTTTACTGAGCATCATCTTACATTGCTGTCCCTTCAATAAATCTGTCTGCTTTATACAAAATAATGCACAGCAAACACATTTTAGTAGCCAGATTTTACAAACATGCTATACTACTGCTTTAAAATATATCACATGACAATTTCTTCCAGTATAGAGTTATAAAATTATTTATGTTTGTCAATCAGATGAATTAAATAAGTTATAGTAATGTATATGTTTGGGACATAGGTTTTTAACACATATTATTAATCTGCTATTCCTGTATCTGTGATGTGTCAGTGTGATATCTAGGTCAAAGGTGAGACCAGCTGCTTTCAGCTTCTCTGTGAGAATTCTGAGAGTTGAAGCTTTTGAAGTAGCTCATGGACACTGTGCATGAGACAGCCCACATCCCAGATTGTCTCTCTTAACATTTTGGCGGAAACTTATTAAAACTAGTGACAAACATTCATTTAGCAGTGTAAATGCATCTAAACATGACAAAACCTTCACAATGCATTCTACAGGTTATTACAGACTCTATGTAAGTGAAATCAAGCCCAAAATTATTAATAAGTAACAAAACTTAACATTTTTGTCCCAACTCAACTCCTATGCTAATCTTATTATTTACTGTGTCTATATGATCAAAAGCATTTCTATATATTAATAAAGAAAAGAAAAGAGAGTAGAAAGTAAAAGGGTGTAAGGCAGAAATAAAAAAAATGTAAGAGAAAGCTATAAGAAGTATATACAATAGAATATTACTTACTGTTTATATTAATAGAGTTAAAAATAAAACATATTATTTACTATTATTTAGTTCTAATTATTATTAGTTAAAGCATGACAGATTATTTACAAACAAGCATAAGCAGTGTAATCAAGAAAGTATAATTAGGAATAGCATTTGTAGAACATATAAACTTTTAAGGGAAAAAAAAAAAGTATCATATTACTGACCTTATTTTTCCTCTTCAGAAAGAGAAACAAGTTAAATCACAGCTTGCCATTAAATCTCCAGATATTTTGACTAGTTATGAAACAAAACATTTCTTTGCACACAGAGAATAACTTTGATTAAATCTTTTTCAAAATATTTGTTGCTTCTTGGAAATGCAGGAACTATATTTAAAAAGATTAATAATAAAATAAAATGATGAGAGAGAAAAAAAACATAGTACAAATCATTTTTTTTTAGTCTCTTCTTCTTCTCTGAAGTCTTCCACGAAGTTTCAGTTGCCAGTCTCTTTAACGATGGACTAGCCCATTCCATTTCTTCTATTTTTTCCAAAATCTTATTTTTTTTGATAAACAGTAAAGCAGAGTCTAAGTCATTGAAAATTTTAGGACCATCAGGAAGGAAGATTTTAAGCTTGGCAGGAAACAGAAGGTATGTTTTAAACTGTGCTTTTTTAATCTCCCTTATTAGTGGCAGAAAAACTTTTCTTTTAGCTAATACCATGGAAGAATAGTCATTGTCAAAACGCACAGTTGTTTCATTAATCTTAACAGGAGCTTTAGCCCAAGCAGATTTAAGAACCATCTCTTTATCAAAAGATGATAGAAATCTAACTATAACTGATCTAGGATAGTTTTTGTTAGAGTTAGTATTAGCTATAGATCTATGTGCTCTTTCGATACCAAAAGAGAGTGCTTCTGGTAAATCTAAAGTTTTAGGGAGCCATGTTGTTAAAGAAGAAGTAATATTGTTACCTTCAATATTTTCTGGCAGTCCAAAAATCCTAATGTTATTGCGCATAGATCTATTTTCCAGGTCATCCAGCTTTGTTTGTAAATGTGTATTTTGTTTCAGCAGAAACTCAATGTTGATTTCCTCTTCTTGTATTCTATTCTCCATGTCATTCACAGCTTCTTCTATGCCTGTCATCTGGATCTTCTGTTGTTGCAGGTCCATATGTAACAAGTCTATTTGTTTTGTAGTTTTTTCTATGAAAGTGTCTATTTTAGTATCCATTTTATCCATCTTAGCAGTAAGTTGCTGGACTATAATTATCAGAGACTGAAGTTCTTTCTTGATGCTGGAGTCTTGAGAATTTGTCTTACTGGAACTCATTTCAGACTGATAAACTGACAGGAAAATTTCCAAAGTAATTTCTGACAGGAATATTATTAAGATTTCCTTTCTTTTTTAGATATAGTTCAAGAACTATATAAAACAAACGTATTTAGAAAGAAAATTACTTCAAAAATTAATTTTTTAAGTAATTAATTCCTGTCAATATAATGAAATTGGTGGAGCTGAAGAAATCTGCTGCTATCCTGTGTTCATCCTTGGCCACGCCCCCACTCTGGGCAAGTCTTGACAACATGCAGGTGAAACTGGGAGATGTTTTGACTATTGGCCTCATAAACCTTTGGTGAGTTGCTACAATAACAAATTTGTTTTCATATATATTTTCTGAATATTTACAGGTCTGACAGTCAGTTATATGTCATTAAATGCTGCCTAAATGTTAGAGATCATCACACTGATTTGCCAGGGGGAACAGGGTAACAGGCAGCGGATATGGGCCAATTATCTGGACATTCTGGACAAATCTGTACAGTTGAGGGGTATGATTCTGCATACAGCTTACTACCACTCCCAGGATTTGAACCATGGCTGTGTCTGCTAAAAATAAAACAGTGTACATCACAGTTTAGTGTGCTATATAGATATTGCTGTGTATCTCATCTCTGATTTCTGTCTATAAGTCTCCCATGGTTTTACAATCTGACCTTGCAATTAGAACACTCTTATATAGGGTTTCCTAGACAGTTTTATTATGTAGCACAGTGTGGATGACAATGATGAGTAATACCTTATTATTCAGCGAAACTGTAACATTAACAATGCCATACAATACCAGACTAAACAGTACCAATCCAGGATTTCAATCTTTTATTTCTAGACACAGTTTTCATATCTGACAGACCTGTGGAGGGAATGTTTGTTAACACTACCTAAATGTTGCTATACATATTACCAGATTACACATTATTATTATGCACATACGTCTCACTCTGCTACTGCACTCACTCTGGTCATAGCTTCACAACATGGGGGTGGCGATGGGACATACTTTGCATATTACTCTCATAACATCTTGGTGAGTTGCTAGAGTGACAGATTTGTTCTTATATTGCTGACAGTTATGATGTCTGACAATCAGTTGCATGTCATTATTTGCTGCCTAAACGTCTGGAATCATCCCACTGATTTGCCAGGGGGACAGGGTGACAGACAGGAAACATAAGCCAATTATCTGAACTTTTTGACAAAATAGCTGTAGAGTTGAGGGGTATGATTCTGCATATAGCTTACTACGACTCCCAGCATTCGAACCTTTGTTGTGCGTGCTAAAAATACAACAGTTTATGTCTCAGTTGAGTGTGCTATTTAGATTATGTTGTGTATCTTTTCACTGTTTTCTGTCAACGTCTCTCTCAGTTGTACAATATGACCTTGTAATTACAACAGTTGTATACAGACATTCCTACACATTTTATTTATGTAGCACAGTGTGGGTAACAGTGCTTAATACAACATTACTATTAAGAGAATGCAATGCTACATTACCATATGATACCAGAGTAAACACACGCAGTCCAGGAGTTAGACCTTTATTGCCAGGCTGTTACCCTTTTATTTACATGCAACCTATATGAGACTCTTCCTGCCATATTGTCTGGTTTATTCAGTACATCCCATACACAATACAGGTTTTATAGTGGCAATTACCTTTTTACTACTTTTAGATTTATTTCTTATGAGAGTACATGCAAGATTATTACTAACCTGCCTCGCAATGCAGCCTCTGCAGCCTACAGGCATGGGCTTCCTGATTCACAGCCCACTCTGCTGCCACTGTCAAAAACATAAGTGGAATATTTAGCCATACCTATCCATAATATACATGAGCTGGCAATTATTAAACAGGTAGTAGAATGATACACACGGCAGGGACATCACCCGTCTGCCTAGCTTCTTGGATCCACTGATCCAAGAGTTCCCTCTTCCTCTGTTTTGGGTGGGCATAGTGATGCCTGACCTTCTCACCAGTTCAAGGGATGCCAGTGGCACTGGTGAGGTCATGAGTGAGATGGTCCCAGGCTTCTGCTTTATATTGAGAACCCTGATACTGGCCCTGCAGCAGTCTCTGTTCATGGTCTTTAACGAGGAGTCCTGCCATGACTTTGAACTCCTGGATGCCCCAGCACTGTGCTTGGAAGTACGATCCTTCTCCAACACCAGCCATAGTGCCTACAGGAGGAAGCTGGAACCAGTTATGAGATGTATTCCCACCTGTGGGGTTTAAATAGGGCCAATTTCCCGCACTTTGAGTGATTGGGCAGATTTGAAAATGCTAAGCTATGGGCAAACCTGCTTACCTAAGGGTGGCATCACTTAAAGGGGCATACCAATGGGCAAATCTATTTAGCTGGGCTACGCATTGCTTATACCTAGTAAGCACAGGTGTGCAATGCTTAGCTTTGCTTATTTTTAAATTTGCACACTATTGCTGTTTGGCATTGATTTATCATTCATTACATGTTATATATTTGTTTGGTATCTGTGATTCATGTGTACACACACTGTATGGGGTACTTGTGTTTATTGGAGGATTTCAACACTTTATTACAATGACACCTCGCATCTGGACTTAATGCAGTACTCCAGTTCACATATATATGTTACGTGGTAGGTTACACAACATAAAACTGTTTATAGATTCCTTTCACATGTAAATTGTGATTTTGCTATAGTGATGACCTGTTTGGGTATACCTCAAATTTATGTACAGCTGTGATGGCTTACTGATTAACTGCTGTGACTATAGTGTACAGGGTCATGGGTTCAAAGCCTGGTTATTTTGTTGTTGGGCAGAACAGGGGCTGTTGGATACAAAGTGATTAAGGCACTTTTAAGCAGGTGTAAGCAGGTCTGCATGGGTTTGCACGACAGTAAGCAATGCTAACTTCTAGTTAAATATGCTTACTGAGACTTAGCTTTAAAATTGCTTAACCTGTGTGCACATTGCTTAACCCTGTGCAAACAGGCTTAAACCCACTTACTGCTGCTTAAATGTGCTTACTTCCACTTACCCCTGCACTAATTTAGAAAGGAATGAAACATGGTTCTTGGGAAAGTGGTAGATTTGGACACTCTATGGATTTATCATTCATTACACATTATAACTTCATTTAATTTCCCTGATTCATGTGTATGTATACTGTATGGGGCACTTGTGTTTATCTGTGGATTTTACCATATTATTACAATGACACCTCACTTCTGCACTTAATGCAGTACTCCATTTCACAAATATATGTTATTTAGTAGGTTATACAACAAAAAAAAATGTTCATAAATTGGTTTCACATGGAAAATGTAATTTACTACAGTGAGGATCAAACCAAGAATGACTGCTCACAAAGTGAATGCTCTGACCACTACACTATTGCAGTATTGCTTCAAATGAATGTATCTTGCTATTTATCTTCTTGTGTCATTTAAGCTACAGTATGCGTAGCTAAGCAATGGGCAAACCCACGCACCTACAGTTAAATTTCATCTGTTTGATAAAAAAATTCTCTACTGTTATTTTCTCTAGGAAGGGACAGATTACACTTATTGCTGTGGATTCCTGTGTGCATCTGCACATTTGGCAGATATCCTAGCAACCCCCCATACCTCTCAACCTCTTCAATACTTGACAACATGAGGTCCAACTACAGACATATTTTAAATATTGCTCTTATAAACTTGAGAAAGTTGCTAGTGTAACAGGATTTGTTTTAATATACATTTTTTCTGATGGATTTGAAGTCTGAAACTGAAATGTATGCCATTATTTACCAACTTAAATTCTGAGATCATCCCAGTGATTTGCCAGGACAAATGGGGTACAGGCCAACTGTATGGGTGACAAATCAGGACATTTTGTGAAGATTTGTACAGTTAGGAGGTATGCACCCTCCTATGAGCATTCCCGCTCATTGTAATTGCCGAACGGCACTTCCTGAGTGCAGGGGCGTGTGTATTGTGAGAGCTCTCGGACACACCCCCTGCACTTGTCCATGCTCTGTGTTCGTTTAGGAGCAGAGGCAGCACTCCTAAACGGAATATGCAGGAATAACTTATTCCTGCACGGAAGATTAGTGAATCACGGAATAATTTTATTC
Source organism: Protopterus annectens (assembly GCF_019279795.1). Taxonomy (NCBI): domain Eukaryota; kingdom Metazoa; phylum Chordata; order Ceratodontiformes; family Protopteridae; genus Protopterus; species Protopterus annectens. The sequence goes on along the minus strand of NC_056728.1, from coordinate 1,815,194,000 downwards.
CATCAAAAAGCTTAGGCTCCACCCATTGAAAGTTACAGTGCAAACTTCCTGAGCTCCATTGGAAAGAATGTGTTATATAACAAATCTGTGGATGGTGCAGAAAAGCAGGACATTTTCACTAGGCATCATAAATAGGAGAGAAGGCTTCATTAGCATAAACTATTTTACATCATTCCTCATTTACTTCTTATTATGACTTGATTAGATTAGGCTTATTTGTGGCCATCTTGAGTTAGCACTAGCAGCTGCTATGAATCACAGCTTGCTGCCAGTCATTCTCAGACAACCTGTATAGCCTTAATGTGTTTGTATAATCACTATGAATACCACCCTTTATTTACCTCAAGATCAAGCAATACATCTTTTTCACTGCATATGTACTTCTGAAACCTTTTGGAATATTATAACTTAAGGCTTGTTTACTATTTTGAAAATATGTTCATTGTTATTTGTAATCTGAACTTTTTAAGACCTGACCTACTGAAATTTTCTAAACATCTGAATGCATGACTTGTATACTGATCTGACATCTCTGATTTTCAACAGTGCTGGTTAGCTGGGAAAAGTACCAAGGTATGGCTCCCCAGCTGTATGTATATGTTTAAATCACATTTTATTTAACAGTATTATTCTATGCATGTGCTGCAATTAAAGTATTTCTTTGATGCAGGTTGAGAAGTCAATCTCTTCAGCCTAGCAATTATAACGTAAACTCTGCATACTGTACAGTTTGCAATTGTGTATATATTTTGGATAAAGCTGTGACAGGTATGCCAATGTAGGTGTGCGCATTACTTTTACAGTTTTCATTTTCTGTTTTGTTTGTTTTCAACATTTATGGTTTAATGGTTTGTTAACTACATTAAATGGCTTATACCAAACAGAACACTGTTAAGCCCGTAAATGTTAGCAATGGAAATACATGGGTTTTATTGCTTTTTCTATACCCTTGTAAATAACAATGCCTACAAAATATGGTAGCACTAATTTATGTACTTCATCATAGCAGATTCATAGACAAGTGCTGCAAACCTGAAGGGTGATAATTTTCAAGGAGTTTGCTGAGCAAATCACCAGAGAACTAATTATAGATACATCAGGCATGCAATAGTGCCTGCTTGCTCAATAAAAAAAAATACATCGTAAAACAGAGCAGCAACATTTACATGAAGAACAACACTACAACATTGCACATTGGCACTATGAATGATGCCAGAGGCTGGGCATCCTAGCATGCTAAAGGCACAAGGGCCAACAGACAGACCAATGCAGGTGTGCACAGCAAAATGACACATCTGCTTATTATAACAATGGGGAGGAAAAGAGAGAACAGTAAGCTGAGGTAAACACAGAAGAAAACCAATAGACATGAATGGATGGGGTAGAAGGAAGGGTATATGTTGTGGTGTAAGGGCTCTTTTATCTTCAACAGAGAAGGGTAGATGGGAAAGCAACCATGGGATGGCTATGGAATGGATAGAGGAAGAAGGACATGTAGCAGGACCAGAGACAAACAGGGAATGGACACAGACAGACAGATGGACAGATAGGACCTGTATATCCACACAAAAGGTGGGGAGGACAGTGGATTGACACGCATTTACAGACGAAGGACAACTGGTGAAGAGAATGGTTGGGCAACAAACAAGGATTGAGGAATAATGCATAAAGGATGGGGAGTGATACTTAAGGAAAAAGACACACTGGGAAGTGGGTAGTGTAGGCCTGTGGCATTGTTGACTGCCAGGATGACCCAGGGTGTAGCAAACAAAGGTACTACTCACCTGGATGGTCAGTATTATGAGCTATTTCTTATCTTGTGGGTCAAATGGTGGAGATTACCAGTCATGTAATTATGACAGTCATACCAGAATATGCTTAATGTTGCCAATGTGTGCATCCAGTTGCTAGTGCACCTCAGCAGCAACCAGCCTACCTGCCTCACATCAGTGTAGAACTAAAGACTCCCCCAGTTCGCCTTCAGGAGAGGATCCTTCAACTTGCTCCTGACAGGCAGGCAAAGAGAGCACTGGTGACCCTCCAGGTCACTTCCAGCAGTGGGGCCATCACATCTATCTGAAAAGCAAACTCAGTGGGCACTGATGGGCCAGTACTGACAGTGGCAATGACTGAGAACTGAGAGTGGCCACTCATCTACCTCTTACACATCTAGACATACAAAAAGATGACTTAATGGGAAACAATTATCATATGAATTTATGATAAGAACAACATTCCAGTTGTACAGCAGACTGACACAGAACACAGTCATACTTCACTGCCTACACATGTGCTTCTACCTTTTATGGCATCCAGCCATGTTAAGGTAATGCTCTTACTGAGCTACAGAAAAAATCATGTACCACATACTATACCTATATAATAATGCACATACTACAAGACAATAATACATGGCACATTACTGGGAGGAACAAACTGTAAACTTTGGATTACATGCCTTATGGGCTGGTGGGGGGTATCCATGGAGTACAGGTATAGGAAGAGAGCCGGATGGGGATTGAAGCTATGCATAGCAGCAATTTCAGCGGTTAACCAGATCTATCTAGGGGGAGAGGTCATAGTCATATTCATATGCACACCAGAGCAGAACATACACACCCTTAAAATTATATTTTTTGCCTTTAATTGTGCAGATACTGGCATGACCACTTGAGGGAGGGAACTCATAGAGAGGTTTGCTAGACAGGAGATTAAACTACTACTGCAGACTGTCCACACACATTGCATGCACCCAGTTGGCAAAGATGATGCAGAAACTCAGTACAATGATTTTGCAGTGGCTGGTGCAAGATGTGAATGCCATGTGAGGTCTTTATAGGTCCCTACAGCAGATGTGATAGATGCTTACCAATATGATATTCCATTCAAAGGAAAAAGCACAAGATATTGTGGCATACAGGTACAGCAAAAATAGAGGACTACCTACATAGAAGCATCTGACAGAGTCAAGTAGTGTTGGCTGCCACTCACTGGCTAAGGGTACTTCCCCTTCATATATGATTTGTCTGGAATGTGGAAGCAAGTCTTGGACCATTCACGTGTGAGAGTAGGGGAATGCCAGGTTAGTCATGTAAATTATAGTGGACTGTAGCATTACTATTGCATGACCATAAAGAGCAATTTATCAAGGTCTATCTGCATATCTGTCATTCCACGCACCCCCTGTCCTACCAATGCAGCATCATTCAACATGTTGCTTAGCTCTATTTCCAGGTGGACTGACATGAGTACTACAGAGGACATGTGCATGTGGGCTGACAATGGTGTCATGTGTTTTCATGCACTGACACGATCCACTAGTGGAGGGTGCAGCAAATCAGAACTATTTAGGGCTGATGTTGGCACGACACCTGAGGTGTGCAGTGATGGCAACAGACATGTGGCATAGGTCATTGACATAATGGCACAGTCTGTAACACTACAAGGAGGGGAGTCATCTATATCCACCATTACAGAGACTCCTGCAATGGTAGAGACTGAATACATAGCCTCATCAGAGCATGACATATATTATGTTACTGAAAGTCCCACATGGACTCCACCTGTGTCCCCAGCCCACACAGCATATGACTTTCACACCTCCCCTGAAGTAAACATAGCCAACGTAGGGGAGATACATGGTGAGTGTGAGGTGCTGTTTTGTCTCCAGCACTGACCAAGATGTATCTGCAACACTCAGAACCAACCAGCAGATGTGCAGGTCAGTGATTCAGGCACAGGCGATTGCTACACAGCAATGAGAAGCTGGTTTGTTTGCTCTTTGGCTTTTGGGAGGAAATGCACCAATTGCACAGGGACCTTGAGTATTTATTTATTTTATTTTATTTTTATTTTATTTTACATTTGTTGACCGGGCTTGTCTAGCTCGATATATGTCCATTTTCAGTAGAGGCCCGGGGAGAAAAGCTCCACACAATACAAATCAAATTCGCAATTACAGAAGTACATATTTAGAATGCAAATACATTATATTGTAAAGATAAGAGAAGTAAATAAGAGGTTGCAAATTTATAAAGTACATAAAGAAGGTTACATATAATTGTAAAAACATAGTAGAGTTAATAAGAAGTTATATTTAATTGTTGCTACATAATACTAGTTAAGAAAAGAGAAGAAAAACAATAATGTAGATGTAGATAAGAAAGGGAGATAAAGGAAAATGAAATGGAGTAGCAGTTAGGTAATAAATCTAGAAATAATATGTGTTACTTTTTAATGAATCCAGTAATAGCTAGCACTAAGATGGAGAGGAAGCAAAGTAGTATTTAATATGAAATAGTTAGAGAGAATAGAAGCATAATAAGTTGTAAAGATGGAATATTTTTGGAGATGAGAAGGTAGGTTGATTAAGGTAATAATGGATAAGTTGGTCAGTCAGGTTTAGAACAGGGGCATATCCAATGTGTTTTCAGGAAGAGTTTAAGTTTATTTTTAAACAGAGTAGTAGAGGGAAGTGCGGTAAGTTCCGAGGGAAGTAGGTTCCAGGTTTTTCCAATAGAATTAGAAAACAGAGAGTCTGCAGCTCTATTATTTGATTTATTGATGTATACAATACATTTTTGGGATGATCTAAGGGACTTAAGGTTATCAAAGGGGTGAATAAGGTTAGATAGGATGGGTGTTTTGGTAGGCTGATAAAGTATTTTGTGGACAATGGCCAGTTGATTATATTTTAGCTGTTGCTGAAATTCAAGCCATCCAAGATGCTTTAGATTCATACAGTGATGTGTTCTATATGGGTTACCTGTGGCAAATCTGGCAATGCTATTATAGGAGTTTTCTAGTTTCTTAAGGTTATTTTTTGACAGATTGGTAAATATGGGTGAGGCATAAAGAAGGGTGGAGATTAAATGGGTGTGGGCAATGGTTATTCTTGTTGCAGGAGTGAGGAAGGATTTAATCCTATACAGAGAGCCTGTTGTTTTATTTGTAGTTTTTAGAATGTTGTTGATATGGGCATCAAAGTTTAGGTTATTATCAATGGTGATACCTAGTAGTTTGGTCGTTAGATATTGGGATATAAGTGTACCGTCATAGGATGATACAGTGAAGTCTACTGGGGGAGATTTACTGGTAGGTGTAAACAGGAGAAGTTTAGTTTTTTTAGGGGTTAATAGGAGACAGCGTTTTGTAAACCATAGCTCTACAGAGTTGAATATGTTTTGAGATATGGAATGAAGTTCTGATACAGTTGTGGCTGAGCATATAAGTGTGGAGTCATCTGCATATTGGATACATGTAGCTTGGGGAACTACTAGGTGAAGGTCATTGATGAATATAGAGAACAGGAGAGGGCCCAGTATGGAGCCTTGAGGAACACCAATATTAACTGGTAGTTGGGTAGAAAGAGCATTGTTCCAGAGTACTGCTTGATGTCTATTATTTAAATAGGAATGGAACCATTTTATAGCTAGTGGGTCGAGAGACAGAGATTTCAGAATGTTTATGAATATAGTGTGATTTACCATGTCGAAAGCCTTGGGACAGATCTAGGAATAGTGCAGAGGAGAGCATGTTAAGGTTTCTGTTGTTATTGATGGTGTCAATAAAGGAAAGGAGGGCAGTAGTTGTGCTATGGGAAGGTCGGAACCCATGTTGAGTGTTGGAAAGCAGATTATTATGGAGAAGGTGGTCTAGCAATTGCCTATGGTTACATCTTTCCATGATCTTAGATAGAGGAGAAAGTAGGGCTATGGGTTGATAGTTGGAGAGTTCAGTGGAGTCTCCTCCTTTATTAAGGGGAATAATGAGAGACTTTCCAAAGTTTGGGGATATATCCTTCAGTGATGGTTCTATTGATGAGGATGGAGATTGGGTAAGCAATAGATTCGGCTGCTATCTGTAGGTATTCTGAGGGTAGTTGGTCTGCAGAAAGAGTACATGGTTTCAGTTTTTGGATAAGGGTGAGAATAAATGATGTGAGGACAGGCTGGAAGAGAAAAGGAGGAGGTGGGTTAGAGTCAGATTTAGATGTTGTTATGTTTTGAGGAGAGAACTGACAGGCAAGAGTTTGAATTGCTTTGGTAAAAAAGGTGTTAAAGGCGTTAGCAGTTTGTTTAGGATTGTCTTTGTCAGTGCCTTGTGGGTTAGGTGTGATAGATTGACTTGGATGTAATAATTGATTAATACTTGACCAGAACTTTTGAGGTTTATTATGGTGGGTCTGCTGAAATTGTAAATAATTTTTTTTTATCAAATACTATGGCTTTTTTTGTTTCATTTCTCAGTTGTTTGTAGTTTTGGATGTCAGTATGGTTTTTAGTTAAGCGTGATTTATTCCAGTATTTATTTCTGAGATGGATTTTTTGTTTGGTTTCCCTGGTAAGCCATGGAGCAGATTTAGTTCTTATCCTTATAGAGCGGGTAGGAGCATGACGGTTGAGTATGTTTAGGAAATTAGTATTAAAGTAATCAATAGCTTCATCAAGAGACAGGTGTTTTAAGGGGTCCAATTGCATGCCTTAAGTTCACTAAGGAATAGATCTGAGTTGAATTTTTTCTTGGTTCTAATTACCCTATATATGGGTAGTCATATGGATAGTATAGTCAAGGGGAGACAACAAACAGTGCTGCTGAGATGGTTTATTTCAAATATTGCCTTTATAGTTGCACCCATGAGACATATTGTAACTGCTATCCAGTCTGTCTCTGAAAACCAAGCGGTATGCAGTCTTGGGAGGTCCAAATACAAGGTGATCACACACAGGTCATCCCAAAACACACTACACAGATCATTGGTGAGATAGCATCAGTGTCACCTGTGGGCACACAGCCTGTCACTCCAAGTCATGGGCATTGTCCAGGTCATAGTTGGCATAATTCATCAAGCTCAAGACATGGGACATCTCATGTTGCACCTGTGTGGTCCTGTATTTCTACCCCTTTCCTGCCACAGAACAGATTTAGCCCTTACATCTGTAACAATCATGCTGTGCCAGCCCAATCCCTACCACTTCAGGGTGTGATATTTTGTGGTGGCTGTGTCATGGTCCATACTTGTGGATAGATGCCATCTGTTTGTCAGTGCTGTAATGTACTGTGCACACCTTTGCCTTGGCTGTGGCACTTCTGCTACATGTTCATACCCTGACTCTCCATCCTGCCTTTCTGCCACTGTAAGGCAGGTCCTGCCATGATGTTCGACTGTTGCTCCATTTATTTACACAATACCACATTGTAGAGCATGGTACACATAGTAAATGTTTTGCTGTATATGTTTAAATTATATTGCAGTGCCCCTCTAGAGATACGGTTATCAACTTCTGGCAAAGTTCTTTTTGAAGAATAAATCTCAGGCATGGTTTGTTTAAATAAAACCCTTTTTATTTTAGTGATATAATTCTTGTTACAGATGGATGAGTGTTACTTTGTGTTAATGTTACAGTCACACAATTGTTGGGTTTATATTTGCTGGGAAAGTGGTGTATTACCAGCCAGATCTGCCTCTTGGGGAGTGTCCTCCAGTGTGCTGGAGGTGGACAACTGTGGGAGGCAGAGTTTGGGTGGGTCCACTCCGTGTTCCTATCACAGTTATTCATTAAACCATTTACAGTACCAATGTTAACACAAGAGAGCTTACATGTTCTCACACTTAGTCTCATTTGTGCCTGAAATGATCATTTTTTTCACTTTGATCAAGGATTACATTTTATTATAATTATAATTTATAGGAGAAACACCAAACCCAGTTAATAATCTATGTTTAAACGAGGCAGAAACAAGTTGCTGAAGACTTCACACCAAACTGCTACAGGATAGCGATTTATTAAAAATATGTTAGCGTTTTCACAATGATAAACATTGCTTCATCAAAGAAACCTACATCTTCAACAGTCAGTTATGTACACAATTTTAAAACACAATAAACCAATTACAACTAACAACCACTTTAAAACACACACCCCCATCAAGAAATATACAAACTTAAAGTAAAATCTTATTGCATTACTCTAAAGCATAGCCCCCATCACTTCAGCTTCCTGGATTTCAAAACAGGTTTCAATGGGACTGAATCATTCAGCCCAAGCCCATGATGACCCCCCAGCCTCAGAATCCACTGCAGTTCAATATTCTCAGTTCTATTTGTCAGATCACCCATTCTGGCATTCTCTTTCAAAACATGTAAAACTTGAAAAGTAAAAACATGCTTTTCCCCTGCAAGTAATGTATGCTTAGCCAGAGCAGAGAGGAAGCTGAAGTAATGGGGGCTATGCTTTAGAGTAATGCAATACGATTTTACTTTGAGTCTGCATGCTTCTTGATGGGGGGAGGTGTGTTTTTAAAGTGGTTGTTAGTTGTAATTGGTTTATTGTGTTTTAAAATTGTGTATATAACTGACTGTTGAAGTTGTAGGCTTGTCTGATGAAGCAATGTTTATCATTGTGAAAGCGCTAACATATTTTTAATAAATCGCTGTCCTGTAGCAGTTTGGCATGACTTGAAGTCTTCAGCAACTTATTTCTGCCTCGTTTCAACACGGATTATTAACTGGGTTTGCTGTTTCTACTATTTTTTTTTTTTTGTGGAGTTCATCACTGGTTTGTGGCATTTTTTCTGGATAATTATAATGTATATTTGATTACGACCCTTTTGTCAGTAAAACTTCAATAATTCTAAGCCATGGTTGCTTTCTGTTAAACATATTTTGCTGCACTTCTGTAAGTCTTCCTCAGATCTGCCTTAAAATAGTTTACTGTAATTTTGTGTAAGGTTAATTGATGGTTATAATTCAGGGTTTGTTGTGTTTTACACTGTTTTTTAGAAGATAGTATTATATCTTATAAACACAATACCTTTCAATGATTTTCAAGTGTCTTTTAAGACAGATCTGAGGGTATTTTGCTTTATGGATTTTCCTCAGTAATTAACATGAAACAATTGAATACACACTTGCCTTGCTGTTGTGTTTTAATTCTTTCTGGGACTGAAATCGATACCTGAGGACTGAAATGACAGACATTCTCAAACTTCAGAGGAGATGTGTGTTTGTCTATAAATATATACTTAAAAATATTAAATGCCTGTCAGTAAGGAATAAATAGGTCTGCTTTGGGAATCCTGTGTAATCAGTGGAACAACTATTTAACCAAGAAGAGAGTGTAATCCTTCAAAAGCACAGAGCCCATAGACTTAATTTTTAAAATCACTGATAGGTAAACCATACATATTGTGAGCTGACCTTAACCTGGAGAAAGCAAGAACTGCACTGAATGCAATGTTTTGACTAGAAAATGCTGAACACGCTGAATCCCACTTCAAATAAACAGTCACAAATGTTATTCACATTCACGTTCCCAGAGAAGGTGATATGGGATAGCACTTAAAATGTTATAACATTTCAGACTATTTGATGTAAGCATTAAACAGACTTGTTAAACTGGTTATTATTGCTGCCTGCTCTAACACAAACTGTGCATAGCATCTATGGCCTGCCCCGAATGTCTCTGACTCTCCATGCAGTCAAAGGTGGTATGTCTTCTTAGAAGGGACAGACTCCCCAGGTAAAACCTTTATGTATAAGAAAAGAGCTAAGGCCACCATTATTGATACCTAAATAGACAATGAAGATACATCCCACATTTTGACCTGTCAAACTGTAAATTCACATCCTCCTGAATCAGAAGTTTTTAGATTCAGATCATAACTAACATGCATTTTTTTTTGTTTGTATTTTTCTTACAGGTGCTGATTAAGTAATATATAAAATTATATTTCATTTCCTATGGTCCTGTGGGTTATTGGAAAATGGAAAGGTGGATTGGTGTGAGTGTGTATGATTGACTTTCAGCCTTTCAATTTACTCAGTTTTGTGCAAATAACATACTGTAACCTTTCGTATTGCACATGGTAACAGCTGTTTTATTTGGTGTGTGTGTGTGTGTGTGTGTGTGTGTGTGTGTGTGTGTGTGTGTGTGTGTGTGTGTGTGTGTGTGTGTGTGTGTGTGTGTGTGTGCGTGCGCACACCCGCTCATGCCTGCGCTTGCACTTTATTGCTACTATTCTCGTATATGTTGCACATATTCAGACACATGTATATAATACACACACAAATGTGTCTAAGTGGAGTATGTTCTTAAGGAAATGCAGACTGAATATGTATGTGAGGTCATTTTATATCTGTATTTAGTCACAACAAATAGTTTTGTGTACATACACGCTAGGATTCCAAAAGCCATTTGGCATGGAGCACCATACTTAACTAAACAGTTACCTCATGTCTGACACCATACACAAGGTGTTCACCAGGCCTCAATTGCACATGTCAATGACAGCCGTTTGCCTGATTCCAAAAGTTGAATCAGACTCACAATGCCAAAATACTGTGAAGATGTATGGTGGCAATTCATGCCAATATGAAACCCAGATGCAATGGAGTAAGAACAGTTGTGGCATTGCTATAACTAAACCGGCTCTGCAGGCAGAAGATGTTAGGAAGTCACACTGCCTACCATTTCAAGTCCCACATACACTGAAACTGTGCAGCTGGAAGAGAGGGCTGAGGGTGGTCAAGTACAGCGTGTATGTGTTTTGTGACTCATCTCCCTATCTCAGGGAGGATGGCTTGGAGATTTAAGTTCCATTATGTGTAAATGAAAACATCCACCACGTGCCCCTCCCATTTTGTGGATAATGGGAATGAATTCACGACAACTGTGATAACTGTGTCATGCATGCATCCTCATGTCTGTTATGCAGGTTGCGCTGCAGTGCAACATAGTCTTTGGGGTCTTTGGTCCCTCTATAGATCAGGACTGGTACTGCATGCAATTATTAGTCCCAAGACCTTTTAGAACTCAATCACTAAGTTTATTTAATTATTTATTTGACATTTGTTTACTGGGGTGGTCTGACTGGGGCTACAGAACCCATTTTCAGCAGAGGCCCGAGGAGAAAAGCTCCACATATAGTACAATACAAATGCAGTATAATCCAATATAATAAAAATTACATTAGAAATACTATACAAAATAAGTTGAAAGAACAAACTGCGACAAGATGTTGAAATCTATTACTACACATCTAGACGATTCTATATATTTCAAACACTACAGACAATAATAGTCACTCTCACCATACATGATGTAGACATTGTCCAAAAAAGTAGTACGTAGGCAAGTTAGAACCTAAGACAGATTTTGGATTGCCATTTAGAGACAGATAAGAGAAAAGCTAGAGTTTTCACTCAGTTCTACAGGCCTCATATTATGAAGGGCAAGGAAAAAGGTGGAGTAAGAATTTATTTTGTAAAACAAAGGCTTATAACAGAAACTAGATTGTGCTTTAAGCTAGTGAAAGAACTGTAAATTATAAGAAGACAGTACTGTTGATTTTATATTTTGACAAGGAAAGATTTTTTCTGCTTAGTTATTCTTTTGCACAAATTAAACATAATCTTTCCTGATTCATGCAAAAACCCATGCTTTTGATTTATATTTAAAAAAAAATGCATGATATTAATTTGGATTTTGAGCTAAGTCATCATCATCATCAGCCCCTTTTCTCATTTTTTCTACATGGGGTTGGGGTATCATGTTAACTGTCACCAAATCTCTCGATTCAGTGCCACACTCCTGCCTTCTTCAATACTTATGCCTGACTATCGCAGATCTTTTTTACACAATCCATCCACCTCTTTGCTGGTTGTCCTCACTTCCTCTTACCATCTTCCTGTCTGTCCCAAATCTTCCTCACCAGATTGTCTTCTGCTTTTCTGCACATGTCCAAACCACCGTAATATGTTCTCTTTGATCTTTTCTGCAGTTGGAGCTACTTTGGCTTCTGCACTTATGTCCTTATTTCTTCATCTGTCCCACAGTGTGCATCCTAACACCCTTCTCAGGCACTTCATTTCCATCACCTCTAGCTTCTTCAAATGCTCTGCCTTTACTGCCCAGGTTTCTGTACCATACAGTAGTACTGGTCACACCACTGTCTTGTACACCTTACTTTTCAGCTTCTATTGCATTCTTCTGTCATAGATTACACCTGATACTTTATGCCAGTTAGCTGCAACCCTCTGATTCTAGCTTGGACCTCTTCATTCAGATTTCCCTTCTCGTCAACCACCCCTCCCAGATACTTGAAGCTGTTTCCTGTTCCACTATCTTCCCTTCTATCTCTATTTTCAGCTTTTTCTGATTTCTCAAGTTTGCTGCCATTACTACCGTCTTAGCTGTGCTTAGTTTCATACCATGTGCCTTCAGTTTTGCCTTCCAGTGTCTACCTGCAATGCCACATTGCCTGCATACAGCAACTTTGTTAATCTGTCCCTTCTGACCTGTTTGCTAATGTAGTCCATCACCAGTATGAACATCAGTGGGCTCACAGCTGAATCTTGGTGTACACCCACTCCCACTGGGAACCCCTCTGTGAGGCCGAACATTGTTCGTACTTGAGTTATTGGGTCCTTGTACATAGCCTGCACTAATTCTATCAATGTTTCCGGAACTACAAACCACCACAGTACTGCCCAGATCAGCTTTCTTGGGACCTTGTCATAGGCTTTCTCTAAGTCTAGGAATGCCCAGTTGGACTCTCTCCTCATCTCTAGCATCTTCTCAAGTATCTGTTTCACTGCAAACATCGGGTCAGTTATGCTGCATCCTGATCTGAATCTGAACTGCTCATCTCCCATCATACATTCTACTACTCTGCGTATCCATTTATCAATCACCCTCTCCAGAACGTTCATCCAGTGTGACAAGGGTTTGATGCCTCTGTACTGCCCACAATTGTGGGTGTCCACTTTGTTCTTGTACACTGGCATGAGTATGCTTATTCTCCAGCCATCTTGGATATGCCTTTCTCTCCACACTGCTATTAGTACCCTAAGGAGCCATTTCTCCCCTATCCCACCCCACCCAGCATCTTTATAATATTGGCTGTGACCTCATCTAAGCCTGCTGGTTTCCCTGGCTTCATTTTCCTTAGTGCTGTTCTAACTTCTTCTAGGGTGGGCAACTCTTCTTCTCTCATCAGAGGCTGTTTCTGGGGCAGTGCAGCTTCTACGGGGTTTTCTTCATTCAGAAGCTGATGGAAATACGTCTTCCATCTGCCTTTGATGTCCTGTGGACTGGTGAGCAGGTTGTTGCTGGCATCCCTTATGAAGGGTGTCTGGCTGTCTTCTTTATCTTTCTGTCTTTGCCTTGAACCTGATATAGTGTCTTTGTGCCACTTACTGAGTCACTTTCCAGAAGTTGGTAGATTGCCTCCGATGCCCTATTCTTTGTTATTGCAACTTCTTTCTTAGCCAACCAGTAGTCGTTCCTAGTCTGGTCAGTCTTTTCTGTCTCCCACTTCTTCCTGCACTCCTCCTTTATCTTTTGATGACTTCTAGACTTATGCATTCCACCACCAACTTTCCTTATGTACTTTATTGCTATACCTGGCTTGGCCACATATCTTTTCTGTAGTCCTAACATATGCTGTTTTTAGGCATTGCCATTCTTACTCAACTCCGCCTATATCCTCCTCTTCTGGGGGTGCTAGAGCCCTGAGTAATTCCTTGAACTGTTGTACTTTTCTTCAGTCAACTTCCAGGTCTTCAGCCTGGTCTCTGTTGACCTTAGAGCCTTCTCTGATCACTGCTTGCAGGTGATTGTGGCAACTAGTGTTTTTTGCTGCATGCTGACTGTTTCACTGTGGATGACTTTGCAATCATGGATTCTACCCCAATGTCTTTTCCTTACTAGGAGAAAGTCTACTTGAGTTGCATGTTGGCTACTCTTGTATGTGATCATGTGACTGTTTCTCTTTCTGAACCATGAGTTGGCTACTATCAAGCCATTTGCCAGACAGAAGTCTAGAATGGCTTATCATTCTTTATTCCTGTTGCCCCACACATGTGGACCCAGGAAGTCCTCATATCCTGTTCTGTCTGTCCCAATAATGTGCAATCAAGTCACCCATTATCAACACCAATTCATGTTGACCTGTATCTAGTAGCTCCTGCAACTGCTGTCTGAATGCACTCTTTTCCTTACTATCACAACTAAGAGAGAGGGGCATAGGCTGAGATTATGAATACCGCTCTATCATTACACAGGAGTCTAATTGCCACAAGTCTGCCATTAATTCTGATGATATCCCTCACTGCCTTCTGAAGCCCCTCTCTCACCACAATTTCTAGCCTGTCCCCCTCCTAAGTAGTAGAGTCCAGATCCCAAGCCAAGAAGCTTTGCTGCACTGCTCTTCCATCTCATCTCTTGGAGACATAGGATGTCCAGCCTCCTCTGTATCATCATGTCATCCACTTCTAAGCTGCATCCTGTCAGTGAACCTACATTAAGCGTAGCAATTCTCAGTTCATTTTTGGCATGTTGGTTGGTTTTACATCCAGCTTTCATTCAACAGAGCTATCCCAGGTAACCCAGGTAACTAGACACCGGCCGGCCAATAGCTTATTGACCCAGGGCTGCCGGGCTTTATGGCGGGCATACACTGGCCAATAGGGGCACATATACCCCTCCCACCATTATCAAAGTTCCCTGGCATACGTCAGAGTAGGGCAGGTCCTCAACCCGCTTATCACCGGTAACTACCCATACCCATTTTGGCGGCATAAGTCAACATGACCGAATCACCTAGAGCCATATTTTATACTGTCAAGTGGCTAGCCTTGCCATGGCTCACAGTCTGTTATCCATGTTCTCCTATCCTGAGGATACTGTGTGCCACAGTAGATGCCCAAAGCGGTTGGTCTATAGAACCCTTCCCCCTATAGGGCACCATGTAGAGTCTGCGCTACTGCCCACAGCTCCATTCATTGCTGAGTTTTAGATGGAAATACTCAGCATGTTTTTGGACATGGGAGATACCCCATGGAGACACAGGAAGAATGTGCAAACTCCAAACAGGCATTGGCCGGAGGTCAGGATTGAACCTTGTACCTTGTGCATGGGAGGCAAAGATCTTAACCATTATGTCATCTGGTCTCTATATTCAAATGAGAGCTTTGAAGGCCAAAGTGGAGAAAGGTTCTATATGAACAGCAGTTGAACATGGGTCAGTTGGTCCTGAGAGATAGGCAAGCACCATTCCAAAGGGATGGGCAGTGGCCTCCATTGCCCTTGACTGATTGAAAGGGAGTTGGGTTCAGATCCACAAATCCGGAACGGTAGATATGGGTGCATCGCTGCATCTAGTGCGGTGATGCAAACCTTCCTGGAGAAGCCATCAGGGGCCCCTGGGAGAGTTCTCTTTTTCTTTGTAAACGACAGGGTACCCTGGAATGGGTTTGCCTCAAGAGAGGGGCCCGTGCCCTGGAAAGTGTCAAGGTTCTGTCGGCATCAGGTGAGCTCTTGCTGTCCCTTGAAAATCTGGGGAGAGGGTGAAAGTCTCACACCGGGCTGCAGCTACATCTGCAGCAGGTCACCAAGATGAACAGGCTCTGGCATGTTAGAACAATGTAGGTAAGGGAAGTTGGCAAGCCAGATCCATAACTTCATAATAAGGATTGGCTATAAGGGTTGGGTCAGTCAGGCTTGGGCATGAAGCAAGGCTGGGTACTCTAGTCATGTACACTACAATTCAATATTATTAAGCATGGCAGCATAGCACTTACGTTTTATAAGTATCTAAATTTGTCCAGCGTTTTTGGTTCCTTTATTTCCATATTGCAGGTGGCTCATTTGCATTGGTCTCCTCATTTACATATCATTATATAATCATTGCATACTTTGCATATCATGCTATTTTGTCAATTTGCACAGTAGCTTGATCTGTGTTTTTGAATTATCTATAACCTCCACATGGCCACTGCCTATGCAGGTTTGGTGTGGGTACTGAGTACTGTGATAGCTTACTACGAATCTCTGGCTATGTCATATTTTACCAATACAATATGGGAACTGTACCTTAAAGCTACTCTGTATTTTTTATTTCTATTCCATATTTTGGGAAATACAAGAATAAGTACAATAATGTATATATGTGTGCATGTATGTATGCATGTAGAGGCACATGTCTGAAAATGTGCATTTATAAAGTTAAATATTCATTGCTAATTTTATATAGGATTAGGCAAACTGTGGTAAAGTAACAGTCAATGCACATGTGTATCTTGCTGTAAATCAGCATTACAAGAATAAGATGTCATGTCAAATGTTGACTGCTTTGTGTGTGTGTGTGTGTGTGTGTGTGTGTGTGTGTGTGTGTGTGTGTGTGTGTGTGTGTGTGTGTGTGGTGGCTGGTGTAGTCTCTTTCTTTACATGGTAGCAAATGCACTTCTTGTGACCGACTACCAATAAAGATGAATAATCACCATTTTGCTTTCTACCAGTGATGCTTATTCTGTACATCTCAGTATTTCTTTTTCTCCCTTTCTAATTTTTGACATTGCGTCTTTACCTTTAAAATAGCATATACATTTCACTAATGTCACTTCCTCTTCTATTACTGCTGCTACTCCCCCTTCATTTGTACAATAATTTTCTGGGTTTCTGTTTTCTAATTCTGCTTAATTATTTTTCCAATTTTTGGACCTAAATTTACCCTGCCATGTTGTAGACAACCCCTAACTTTGCCTACTTTCTGTCACCACCAATAATGTAAACATTTCCATCCAGTACTTCTGCAAGGGCACTTATAAATGCACTGGCAACAACTGGTCACAATACTAACCCCTGAATGCCCTAATACTTAAGATCCTTTTTTTGGATTTGCAGTCAAAATTAGGGAGGGGGAGACACAAGGCGAGTGCAAGAAAGAGCCATCATAAGGACATCATCAAGGATATTAAGGTATGTGGGGGGAAGAGCGACACTTTGTTCAAAGTAGTTGATACTAACAAAGGCTAGGAAGCATTGGGATTATTTGGGATTGGTGTTTGGCACTTAAAGTCACCAAGGAGAATAGCAATAGGATGGAAAGTGATTTTATCTAAATAATTTAGAATTACTGTGGTTAACATGAGTCATAGAAGGTGATCTGTGGCCATTAGTGGCATGCTAGTTAGATTTAGTTAGTGTATTTTCAACCTCCAGCAGTTTTGGGTAGGGATAATGCAGGATTTGAGCTCACCGATGAATACAGATACTACCAAACTGTTGCCAGCAGGTCTGAAGATATGATACTGTTGAATTCAGGAAGAGAGGAAGTTTTCTAAGTGTAATGATGCCTTGTTTCTGTAATTGCACAGATATTGATGTGCTTGAGTGTAGGAAGGCCATAAGTTTGGATATCATTTTGTTTAGTCTCCCAGCATTGAGTAGCGCCATTGTGATATAATACAAATTAAAATACACTACAATGGAATGTCTAGGGGAAGGACTTTGCCTAAAAAGGGACCATGGTACAGCAAGAATGTTAGCCAGCATGTGGAAACCATGCTTAGTGGGGTGCACGCAAGCCGTGTTGAAGGAAGACTTGTCTACAAAAGAACACGATTACATTCACCATTTGGGCACAGAAAAATAATATGCTAATAAATACATCAAAAACTAAGCATATGAGACTTGGAAGACATAGACTGAAGGGTGAATATTCAATGCAGTATGTAAACTGGCTGAAGCTGTTTATGGACTTGGCTACATTGATAAATCCATATTTGAGGTTTTTATTTTCTGATCATATCAACTAATTGGTTAATGATAAGGGTAAAGGTCTAGGCTGTATAAAAAGATTTATAAAGTAAGTCTAGGACATCAGAAATTATGAAATCATTGCTCTTTTAAGTTACATCAGAACCAAATGTAATTATGGCACAATAGTATGGAAACCTTGTAAGAAAACTAGCCTGCTCCAATAGCTCTTGGTTATTGCATTAGACTATATGTGCATAAGCTTATTTCTGTGTGCATTTTGTTTTGTTTTTATTGCATTTGTCTTAAGTTTTTTGTTCTTTTGCAGTTTTAAGTTGGGGGTAGGTTCAGTTAGAAAAGTTAGAATAAAATTCCTTTGCAGACAGTGAACAACATCCGGCTAATTAGTGGGAAGAGTTAATAAATAGCATTTCTCATTAAACTAAAAATATTTGGAAGCATCTTTATTTAGCTGTAGTGCTTGTTTGCCTTGTTGTTCTCTGCTTGACTATTGCTGATCTCTATCTGCATTTGATTTTTTCCAACCCACCTGCCCTACTGCTGTTGTATTGTTAAACTTGGTGGCTTCTGAGCTGCCTGCCCCTATTATAAATCTGATTTTGGACACTCCTCCCATACTCCTCCCATTCCTATCTCATCAGCTCATTCTACTGAGTATTGAGAGATCAGCTGGGAAGGCTCAGCCCATTAGTCTCTTAAACTTGAATTATCTTCTGTTTCCTCCCTTCCCACTTATTTAAAAACTGTACTGTATTTAGCTGCTTTACTGTATCTGTGCTTCTTCCTACTTTATTACTTTTATTTTGCTTTCCCTGCACGTTCTTAAAGTGTTCAGTTACATTTAATCTACTGCATTTAGTAGTCCTTGTTAGCAGCCTGATAAAATTGTCACGGTTATTCTAAGCCTCTTAGTTTTGTTTTTAGCACATAGGCGTCAAAGTAGTTATCTTACATAAGGAAGGTTTGCGGCCTACACTCTTGTGGCAGGAGAGTTAGCTTACACCCTTCTAAGTTGGGTATTGAATTGCTGGTTGAATGCTTATTGTATCTGTTATTCTAAAAGTGTTTTAGTTCTGGTTTAAGTGCTTGGGTTTCAGGCTAGTTATTTTACATTAAGAAGGTTTGTGGTCTACACTGTTGTGGGAGGAGAGGGTAGTCTCCGTCATTCTAAGCTGGAAATTGCTGGTGAATGTCTTATTCTGGCTGGTATTCTAAGTGTCTTTGTTCTGATTTAACCACTTGGGCTCCAAACCAGTTATTTTACATTGAGAAGGTTTGTGGTCTGCACTCTTGTGGGAAGAGACGATAGCCTCCACCCTTCAGAGCTGGGAATTGCTGGTTAAGGCTTATTGTACCTGTTATTCTAAAGTGTGTTTGTTCTGGTCTGTGGTCTGCACTCTTGTGGCATTACTGTCTAGACAGTTTTTTAATTACAAGAGCATCTAGTTTGCTCATAGCTGAGTGTTGCTCATCAAGTTGCTTGTCTTATTGACTTGCTCAATATTTAAGTTTTCCTCAGTCCTCCCTAGTAGATCAGTGGCCATGGATATGCACTTCCCGGCTCTCTGTGTGGCCAGTCTGTTTGAGATGTGCATTCTGAAGCATTGCAGCAATTGTCTCCTGTACTCTGACAACCCACTTATTCATAATAAAACAGATAGCGTATATGAGAGTTGTAAATACACTTTAATGCTGGAGGCAAAATTCTGTCATACAATCAAAACTAATCATGTAGAGGTTGTCAGTGACAACTGCATCACACCTACTCCACAGGGTAAAGACCCTACACATGAAACTACTTATGCTGAGGCACTTACAGGTTGTTGTGTCTTTCGGCTTTTCCCGGTTAGGGGTCGCCACAGCGGAACTCCGGCCAGCTAATGATTGGCAGTAGAATTTTACGTGCCGAGTTGCCAGCTCTGACGCCCAACCTTCAACGAAGGTACGCCCATTCATGCATGTCTCCACACAGAAGAAGCTATAGCTGAGAATCAAACAGGACAACATCTTACTGTGAGGCGACAATGCTACATTAAGACCTCCGGCACAGTACAATCAAAGAAAGAGTCCTCAGCCACCACATAAATACTCCGTTAAAACACCACATGCAGCTGCATATAGCAACACTGTATCAAGTGCCTCCACTGCTAAGCCCTTAAGGCAAACCAGCACACAGCCAAATTTCCTAGTCATTGGTGATTCTGTAGTGAGGCACAATGATGTCCCCCTCACCAGACTGAATAAAGAGAGAGTCACAGTTAGCTGCCTTTCCGGGACTAGGATCTGTCAAGTCACACAGGCACTCAGTTCATTGAACCATAGGTACCAGTATGTCTCTGTCATAGTCCATGTAGGTGTTTATGACCTGAGATGTACCTTCCATCACTATATGAAGTGAGACATGCTCAAACACACTGATTGTGTCTCAGGTAGGTATGACCTAGCACTGAGCAGCATACTACCTTCTCCAAGGATGATACCACATTACGAACAGAAAATGATTGATTTTAACATTTGGCTTAGCTTCTGGTGTCAGTCAAAGGGGGTACAATATTTGATGGCCTTGGAGGACTTGGTTGACAGACCACGCTACTTTGTCAGGGGTGGTCTGTAGTTATCCCCTCTAGGCTTTTGGATATTGGCAAAGACCTTTTCCACCCCATAGTGCCTTACTTAGGCAATTCCAGACTGATAAATCTACTGACTTAACTGAACCTATGAAGGAATATCTGAAGGTAGTACTGCTCAATGCTAGAAGTCTTAACAAGAAACTCCACTCCCTGCAAGACTTCCTCTCTCTGGAGAGTGTAGATATCAGTGTAGTAATGGAGACATGGTTTAAAGTCACTGAGAGTATCCCAGCAATGCAAGGTTATAATGCCTTTCGTATCTTTAGACCAGCTACTTCACAGGAGGGAACTAAAGGTGAAGGAGTGTCAGTCTATATTAAGACTAATCTCTCATCCAGACTAATTAAAGTGCATGGCCCAGTGGAACTCATACATATGCAACTCACCATAAGCAGGGTGTTGTACTATATTCTTGCAAGATATATGTCCCATTCCATGTCCCAGGAAACCCATTCTACCTATCTCAGTGTACTAGAGTCCCTCACTATTCAACCCAATATGATATTCATATGGATCTCAACTACCCCTGTATAGACTGGGAATCCTTCACTACTTTTAATGCACAAGCCCATCTATTCCTAAACTTTGTTAGTATCAACATCCTGGAACAGTTGTTCCATTCTTCTACCAGGAGTACAAACATCCTTGACTTTATACTCACAAACATGGGGGGGGGGGCAGTGTTCCTCACCCAGTGTAATATCTTCACTTGTCAGATCTAAAAGGTAGTATTACTTGAAATGAAAACTAAATCCAGGGATCCAGTGGAACCAAAAACCTTTAGGAACTATTCCAAGGCTAACTCTCTCTAATATGCAAAACCTTGATTAAATTCCAAGCACCTGCTGCAAACCTAGTAAACACAGTAGAATACACTGAGCTATTTACAAAATCTTAGTGCAGCCATATTGATAGCTGTGTAGAGCAAGCTGTGCACACTATTATTAAGAATAAGACAAACTCAAAAGACAAGCCACCCTGGTAGAATCACAATATTATTCAGTTATAGAGCAAAAGAAAAAAAAATTTGGCCAAGCATAGGAGGAAGAATGCCATACATACTATAAGACCCCGACCAGTCTAGATAGACAGCTAAGAGGGCTAATTAATACTTTGAAGGCTAAATTTAAAGAAAAAATAGCTTCATAGACAAAGGACAGCCACAAAACTTTCTACAACTATCTCTGTAACCTCAGAGGAAATATACAGCAATGCGTAGAACTTATTGTAAATGGCATCACCCACACTGAGCCAGAGGCCACTGCCAGCCTTTTGACTGACATGTTCAGCTCAAATGTCTCGACTTAGTCCCCTTTCATAGTCCAAAAGAAATACCACATAACACAATTCCCCCAACCATTACCAGAAAAGAGGTCATTAATCCAATTTCCAAGGCCAAAAACACTTATGATTATGATTGATGGGCCCCAATAACATCCAGGGACATTCAATAAATAGCATGAAACATGACCTCTCTGGTCCACTTGTATCAGTTTTCAACTGGAGCCTTTAGTCAGGTTTTGTGCCCAAGAAACTGAAGATGGCTACATTCATTCTCCTGCACAAAGGAGGTCCAACTAATGATCCGGCTAACTACAGGCTCATAAGTTTTACCAGCCTCATATGTAAGGCCAAGAAAAGAATCATCATGGACATAAATGAAAACATGGGTAACCTGCAAACACTGAACCAATCACAGTTCGTCTTTCTTAAAGGAAGGTCATGGCTATTAAATGTGGTGGACATTTTTGAAACGGTCACCAAAGCATTGGATGAAGGTAAGACTGTGCACACAGCTTACCTCTACCTGGCCAAGGCTTTTGATATAATACCCAACTCAGGCATTATAGACAAGCTTGGTAATTTAAGTATAAACCCTTTTATCACCCACTGGGTAGTCAGCTGGCTCATTGATAGGACCCAGGAGGCCAAAATAGGTGCGGCCACCTCCACCAAGAGGCCAGTCTCTAACACAGTCCCCCAGGGCTGGGTACTGGGACCACTCCTTTTTGGCATTTATTTCTCTGAAATGGAAGCAAATACTGAAGGTTTATGGCTGTCTAAGTTTGCAGATGATTGCAAGCTGGGGGTTATCATCAACTCCCCAGTAGACGCTAGCATTCTTCAAGGTCTATCTCTGACTAACAAATGGCACCAAAGTCATGGTCTTAAACTCAGTGCTACAAAATGCATAATTGTACCCTTTGGGAAATTAACCATCCTGGCTAATTTCCATGTTGATAATACACCTCTAAGAGTTGACCCAGTGGTCAGGGATCTGGGTACACACGTAGACAGTAGCCTTACCTTCAACTGTCATATGACCACAGTGGTGAGGAAATCCTTTTATGAAGTAAGGACATGGCATCTAGGTCCAAAGAGATCATTATCCTACTGTACTCCACCCTTATCAGATTAATCATAGAGTACAATGCTCCCTTTGGTATGTACCTGACCAGGCATATGTAGCAACTAGACTGACCTCAAAGGTTCCCTATAAGAAGAATACAAATTGTAGCAAACCTACCTTATGCAGAGTGCCTTAAAGCCCTTTGCCTCTACTAAGTCTCCTCTAGATTGCTGAGGATTGATCTATGCCTGTCTTACAAGGCATCCATAAATCACACACTTATGAATCTGCTACATATTTGTAAGTCAAAGAGTACCAGAATTACAAGGTCTAGGGACTTGAATTTTGTCTGTGACTTAAACAGACCATGCTTTAGAGACAGATATGTGTCCTAGAGACTTCTCTTCTATGTAACAGGCTTCCCATCTATGTGAAGCTGAGTTTGTCTATTACCCAGTTTAAGCACAACCTAGACAAGTGGATGTGGAATAGGAAATTTACACCAGGCCTGGCACCCATGTCCCTTATGGACAGAGGTAGCTTCTAAATGCCTGTCCCTCAGTGTCCTGTTTGGATGCAGGACATCATTATTCTTTCAGGAAAACCTGGCTAGGCTTGGAAAGGCCCCCAGGGTAGTTAGCCTGGTGACAGTCTGTAAGAGTACAGAGGAAATATAATAAGGGCATCCATGGAAGCAAAAGTTAATTTATTAGGAAATATTAAAATATTTGAAATTGTACAATGTGTTATATCGATAACTAATAGGAAACCTTTTTCAGGTGTAAGGGCATTTGGAAACAAACTACTGGGCATGCTTGGGGTTATCAAAGCATAGCAAAGAAGCATTGGACAAGTTGTTTGGGAAATTGTATAGGAATGAAAGATGTACCAAATGATTTTGTGAAAAGGGTAACTGATGCCTAGAATAGACTACCAAATTATATTAAAGCAAGCACTAGATTATATATATTTTTTTTAAAAACAGCTTGGACTGCTATTATGGGGATGACTGTTTTAGTGCATAGGCAGTCTAAAAGGGCATTTATTGCCCCTGCCTGAAATGTTTGTATGTATGTTACAGTCATGTATTTCATCTTTGAAGATGGCAGGACACTACTCAAATCCAGTGTCTTCTCAGCCTTGTACACATTATGTCTTTATGCATTTCTTTTGTGTAGAGTGCCTTAGAACTTCCTACCCGCATTCTCATATTTAATGGGACTGAGGGATGTAATGACCCCCACTGCATCATGGGCCCTGGCTCTGGAAACACAGCTTAACATCCATCACCTTATTCGTGTTCAGGCTGGAGAGAGTTGAGTCTGCATGTCTAACTATGGCATCTTCTATGACCAAAGCATTGCTGTAGTTGGATTCAGACTATGTGGAAGTTGTTTAGTTTCACAAACTTGGACACTCCCATAGAGGGTATGTCAGCTGCATGATAGAATGGGTTGTTGTGCCTGTGTGTGTTTGTGCTACAATACAATCTAGATTCTGATTTTTTTTAGTGTGAGAGTTCTTAACTACCTCAGTATAAGTTAGGGATGGTGATAGTATGCTGGACAGTGTAAGGGTGTTGCTTATGAAATGAGGACTGTGGTGAGAGATTAGCCTTGCATCTCCTACAGATTGTGTCATTATTGGATAACAATAATGGGCGATCAGTAAACATGAGAGAGGAGTTATCCTGTTTGAGGGTGCCAAGTGCAAACAGCTGGACATAGAAGAGTTAATGGCCACCTGCAAAAGAAGTCAGGAAAGAGGCAGTGGTTGCAGCCAACACATTTTAAATAACGCAGAATATTAAACAGCATGTGGAAGTTTTTCCTTTAGAAACACAGATTACAGATTCAAATATCTTCAGTCCAGCAGACAGTGTAAGAAATATGATAGAAGATTTGGTTATTCATCTATATGGAACTACAGTGAGGACTTGCATTATAAGCATGGCATGGTTAGGGAAAGTTAATATGGGGTCCATGGCAACCTCAAAATATGTACTGTACAGGAGGAAATATCATTACCAATTGGATGTATGAGAACCAAACTGAAGATCTGGTATACTAAAATAATGTTCTGTTTTCAGCAACTACAGTACAGTATGATGTCATATTGTAAGAAGAGGTGTGAATGGATGTAGATCCCTGATGTTAGGTAGTTAGTGCCCCAGCAAACAAGGAAATAGCTGTCTTCTTAGTATAAGAGCTCAGGGTAAGTCGTAAATCCAGAACACAACTAGAAAATGTACTCTGCTCTCCTCATGCTCTTTTGGCTGTTAGGCAAAGTCAGCACAATACAGCTGAGAAGAAAATAATCCACATTAAAGTGCTAGTTATTATGGAATATAAGTGTGACTCATGACATCAGAAGCCTTTATCAAACTTAACACAGAGTGTAGCAGTCTGGCACCCTACATGTTAAGCCCCATAGAAACCTACACTTAGCCAGCATTTGTTAAGGAAATAGCATTGCTCAATTTATGAAAGTAAAACAGACTGTCAAAGAAAGGGTGGTGTTCATACCGCTCAACTCTACAGATCTTTGCAGAATGTCCAGATTTTTGCCTCAAATATTTGGTCTATGCCTCAGAAAATTTTTGGTTTTCTGGCAAATCACAGAGGACTGAAGTCAGTAAATAATGACCAAATAATGACATATATTTGAATTTCAGACTTCATATCCTTCAGAAAATGGGTGCTAGTACAAATTATGTTATTCTAACAGCTTTCTAAGTTTATATGAGCAATATTTAAAATCTGTCCCTATTTTTGGGCCTTTATCCCCCCATTATTTTAGGCTTTGTCCAGATTTCTTGCATTAAGAGTTTGAGAGGTATGGTGGTGTTGAAATAAATCTACTTGGAATTGATACAATATCGGACATGAACAGCTTTTCACCAATAAACACGAGGTAATGTAAGATGTTTAATATGCATGAGATCTGAAACCCTACTTTTCTGAAATTACAATAAATCTTCCATTGTTGACAGCACTGAGGAAAGGAAAGCAATAAAAACATGTACATATAGCAAAGATGTTCAAAAGCTAACAAAATGTGATTAGTTTTATATGAGTATAGAGAGGAAAATAACGGTCTTCATCATCAACACAAGTTAAACATGAATAATTTCCTATTCCTGACTATGTACTTAGCCATTTCAGGCAATTATGTTTTATGTTTTTTTTGTAGAAGCCAGAAGTACAGCAATTTCTGGTAACTGAACAGCTAATGACATTTTGGGGGAAGACTTTTAATGACCCATTATATATGGATGCTGTCAAGCTTTCATTTTTCAATCAGTACTGTATGCTTTCTGTCCATTAAAACCAACCTTTCTATTCAATGTGTACCTTTCTATTCAATGTGTACCTTTCTATTCAATGTGTACCTTTCTATTCAATGTGTGTGCTTCTTTTGATTTGTTTCCATACTAATGTTGTACTTCTTCACATCTACTCTACAAGGAATGCAGCATGTTATACCAATAATGTTTTTCACCCTGAAGCAGAAACTAATCTGTAGATGCAACTCTAAAATTTGTTCAGCCATGGGAACTCCTCTATAACTTACAAAAAGCCTTAGCCAGTGTATAAACTATAAATGACATGAAGTTAGAATGACACCTTGCATTATGCACCTCTTGTATTTTCTTTGAAGTATCTGTAGCTCTTTAAATCTCTGTTTAAAGGCACATTGCTGCTACTGGATGAATGTAATACTATGGAGCTCTACACTCCTGCTGTTCTGAACAGCACAGTGCTGGAATATGTATGTGTACATGTACTGAAGTAAAAAATGTATGTGTTTTTTATGTGGGTGTCTTATGAAAAGTATTTCTTCCTTTATTCTTAGCAACCAATGTTTTTGTCAGTGTCTTCATAAGTCAGCAGCCTTAGAGACCTATTTAGCAGAATATGATTAATGTTACAACATTTCATTCTAGGAATACTGCACTCTTTGATTCATTTGAAGTGAGGCATTGTTTTTCCTTTGGGACTGCATTCTTGGATACTGTAATTCTAAGCTACTGCACATTTTGTTGATTTTAGCTGACAGATTTGTAAAACTGCAATTCTATTGTTACCACATTCGTGATATTTAAGAAGGACTATAACCTATTGATTTAAAACATTTTCATTAGGTTTGTTCCAGAGAGACTTCAGGATTAGTTTTTTTCTTGTCATAGTTTTGTCACATTTCTGGAGGCATTTTTTGTAGTCTTTGGGGTTTTTATCATTGTAATGGTTTGGTAACAGTGAATAAGTAAAAACAGCATGTGTTAATATTGTTTATCTTGAGTTTATCAAGGGTTTTGATTGTGCTTCATGCGTAGGTTTACAGAAGATGGACGATATCACACGGAAAAGCATGTTAGACCACTGCAGAACAGAACACAGAGGGTTACAGACAGGCTTTGTTTTCTGAGCTGATAAGGATGAGGAATTGTTATCTGTAGGATGCCAGAAGAGTCCTCAGTCTTGGACAAGTGCTAATTTAACATTTCCTAAAACAACATAGGCTCATTTATTACGTATGTGGATATACAGAGGTGTGGGAAGGGCTTTAACGTTTACGAGAAATTTATATGATTATTTAAATAAATAATGTTTAGTAGGCTTATGGATGGTAGCCAGTATTCAGTACAAATGCATTCCAAAAGTAATCACTTTGGTCTTGAAAATGTTTAAATTCTTGAAAATTTTCATTAATGTTTTAAAATGCTTGTAGTTTGCGGGTTTCAGCTCACAAAAGGGCTTGTGATGAAGGACGGCAAACAGGAAGGGTATCAAATGAGAAAGAGAAGGAACTACAAAATACTGTTCCTCTTACTTTAAACCCTGTTAACAATGTAAATATGTAATGAGCCAAGCAAATACAATGGTGTGCTATTTAGGTAAAGGGTGGACTGAATGGAGAATAATGTTTTTTGTCTCTGGTTATCCCATGTTGGTAGTGCTGTAAACACTTTAACGGTGTAGTCTAGCACCTTCATTTAAAAGGGGGGGGGGGCAGTGAGTCAGTTTATTGAAGTAGGTAAGGACATGCAGGAGTATATTATAAGAAAGCTTGTAGGCTTTGCGTTTCTTCATGCATGCAGAGAGAAGGCAAAGAGGAGACATGATTTGTCCCAGAGAGTGGTAAGGAGATCAGTGAAGGGAGCTGATATGGAATAGAGTCAAAGAATGGAAAGACGTGGATATGCCTGGTAAATTAAGGTTAAATTATTATTTGAGGAAATATTACTTTAAGTGGACAATGAATGCACAGTATTCTATATACTTGGCATGGGAGTTATAAAGGCTTTCCGACACATGCTTGGGAAAAATTGCTTGAGCATCAGTAGCCCGCAGGGAAAAAAAAGATGAATAGCATAACGCCAAACAGTTCTGATAGGAAATCATTATCAGTGCAATTTTTAATTGTGCGCCAGCAATGATTCACTTCTTTAGGGCGATTGCTTTCTTCTTGGAGTTGGTACGATGATGGAGTTGGTATATATAAGTTCAGGTGTGTAGGGAACTTGCCCCCTCCCCAGCAGTGCTGCAAGGGAGCCTGTCCCTACAAAATACAATAAAAAAGGAACTTTTTACCCTTTTGGTTTCAGGAAATTTTTTTTTGTTCTTTTGGAATGTTGGCTTTCTGGAAATCAGTGTTTCATAGTAGAACCAAGTATAAACTACTAATTTGTATTGTTCCAATAAAGTTTTTCATATTGAAGTAAAAACCAAGCTATAGAGGCAGATTCAATTTAAAACATGTAAAGCCAATATATTCAAATGTAGTTCAGTGAATGCAACAAAATGGTGTAATAGTCATAACTAGAAGTTATACAAAGATTGAGAGCAATTAGAAGAACATTTACCCTGGTAAACAAATGAAAATAAAGAAAAAATAAAATAGAAATGTGCAGGCCTGAAAGAAGGACTGAGAAGAGGATAAAAAAGAAATAACTGAGAAAGTCTCTATATATACAAAAACAGAAAACTGTTAATAAAAGCACATGAAAATGATAGTCTTTGCAGGTACAAGTTTAATGGTTCAGACAACGAAATATTTCTTTAAACAAAGAATGGTGAATAGCCTTGCTGAAGGGGCTGTGTATTCAAAATCTGTGAGCATTTTTGATTGTGGATGGGCCAGATGTGAAGCAATTACTAGCAGGAACTGAAAAAGTGTAAGTTGTTGATTAAGCAGGATTTCAGGCTTATCTAGTCAGTATGGGAATGAGCAGAATAGGCGAACCAAATGACTTATTTCTGATATCTCTGGATATTAATAGGGAAGGAGTATGATGTAGTTTTAGATTACAAGTAGCAAACTTCTATTTGGGGATATCAAAATAATCTAGCACCATTGAGATTTTATCCTTGGAGATACCTGCATTGTTACGTGTTGTAGAAGAATAGCTTGTGGCACTAACTTCAAAACTAAAATATTATGATTAAAAATGAAATAAAAACAATTGTTTTGTTTTATAAAGTCATTCAAAAAGTCCTGTGCTTAGGATGAAAATAATGCTTATGTTTTTTATCTGGACAATAAACACTTCTACATTAGATGGTGTACTTATGTTTTTTTTTTTGGATTTAGCATGTGCTATATTTACACTGCCAGAACAGGACACACATATGCTATAATAAGGTTACACAGTTTACTACCAACAAACAATACCACATCTACCACTGTACTGCCCTTGAATTGGCATGAACCACCTCACCACTTACATACAGCTTATTTCCACACACATTATTCACAAAGCTGACAAATGTCCTTGTTTAGTCTATTCTCCATTCCTACCACCTTAATAGACCACTTTGATCTAATGAACATCTTCGCAGCATATGTAAACCCCACAAGTTCTCTGGCTAAAATTTCTACTCATTCTCAGTCACTAAGAATGGAATGCTATCCCACTGCAGATTAGATCTACAACTAAGCTGCCCAACTTCAAACACTTATTAAAGACCACCTAAATAAGACTTGGGTCTGTTTTACACCAAACCAGGCTGAACTAGTTCCCCCCTGGCAAAATTCTTATTAATTCATTATCCCTAAACATAGTCAATTTATTTTTTAGATAAAAGACAAATATAATTTTGCCTAGGCAATGTCATTGAGGCAGCTCTGTTGCAAAGTGTATACTTAACTGTATATAATATCCTCTCTTTGAACTGTAACTGAAGTTGTGATTGTTTAACTATTGGCAGCATTCTTTCTGCAACTTACCTCTGTCCAGATAGTTGTACTGTCTATGTATAAATTCACAATGTATGAAATGAAATTGTGAATTTGTTTACCTAGGTAATATATTATTAAATATTAGGTTTTGTTATAACTTCATTATTTGACTGTAAATATAGTATGTCAATATGGAGTTTTTCTCCCCGGGCTACCCATGGAAGTGGGATAGTATTTCAGTTCAACTTTCCCAGTAAACAAATACGAAATAAATAAAAATAAATGAAGGGCAGTAAAGCAAACTAAAAAGAAATGTTCAACATTTCATAAAAAAGAATATGAATAACATTGAAACAACATGTGTTAGCCACCAGCATGAGTTGTTTAGCATACTCCCCTCTAGAAAATAAGGTCCAGGTTTTATATATACACCCTATATTTTTCTGACAATAGGCAAACCTGGGAAAAGAACACATTTCCTGAATTTCACTCTTGTTGTTTTCCGCACCTATGGGTTTTCAAAATTAAAAAAAAGTAAATACAAAAACCCCATTGTGTAATATGAACACAAGATGGTTCAATGGAATATGTGTCAATATGGTATTCAATATCATAAAATATCTTGTAAGATAAGAGTAAGGAACACATTTTCTATCTTGTGACATTGCTGCTTATTACAACACCTGTTTCTAGATATTATACCTATCTAACATCACATCTCCATGTATTTTATAGAACTAAACATCTGTGTTACTTATATTTAAGTGTGAAAGGCAGTTCATGCCTCCTGAACCTGATCGACTTCTTTGAGGCAGTCACCAAAGCCATAGATGAAGGTAAGGTGGTTCACACAGCCTATCTTGACCTCGCCAAGGCTCTCCACATCATCCCGCATTCTGGAATTATAGCTAAACTCACTAAACTAGGTATAAATCCCTACGTCACAAGATGGGTTGCCAAATGGCTCACTGACAGAACCCACACTGTAAAAGTTGCAAACTCCAAATCTGACCTCAAAGCAGTGACAAGTGGAGTACCACAGGATTCCGTCCTGGGACCTCTCCTGTTTGGTATCTACTTCTCTGAAGTACAGGCTAACACAGAAGGCCTCTGGCTAACGAAGTTCGTAGATGACTGCAAACTAGGAGCCATAGTCAAGTCCCCAAATGATGTGGACATCCTACAGAAGGGTCTCGCTGAGACAGATGCCTGGTGTCAGAGCCATGGTCTCAAGCTGAATGCCAAAAAGTGCAGTGTCATCCCCTTTGGTAAAAACTCTGTACCCATGAACTACCACATAGGCAGCAATCTACTTAACACTGAATGTGTGATGAGACCTTGGACCCAGGTCGACAGTAGTCTCTCCTTTGATAGTCACATTGCCACAGTAGTCAGGAAGTCCTTCTACGTGGCACACCTTATCATAAAAGGGTTCTCATCCAGGAAAAAAGAGGTCATTGTTCCTCTCTACTCAACACTCATTAGACCCATTATAGAGTACAACGCCCCTTATGGAATGTACCTCACAAGACATCTGCAGCAGCTGGAAAGGCCACAGACGTACCTCACAAAGTGGATTACTGGCCTCAAATGCCCTACACTGACCGCCTCAAAAAACTCCAGCTTTACTCCGTAGCATATCGCCTACTCCGAGGTGATCTCTGCCTAACATATAAAGCTATGTCAAACCCAGAGCTGTTGGACATGCTACACCTAACAAAATCCCAATCCCTCTGAGCTACATGCTCTAGGGACCTAAACCTTGTTACCACAATAAACAGAACATGCTGGAGGGATAGATTCCTGTCCCAGAGAATTCCAATACTCTGGAACAGGCTACCCATCTATGTCAAGCAAAGTTCTTCATTAGCACTCCTTAAGAAAAATCTTGATGAGAGGATGGGAAATAGGAAATACACCCCGGGGATCACTTCTGTGTCTCTGCTCGACCGTGGCACAGGAAAATAACTTTCTTGGGTGGCGTAAGCCAGGAAACCTTGTTGGTTAGGCTTACGTAGGCCCTTGGGCCGATAGCCTAGTACCTACCTATGAACCTGTTTACACACACACACACACACACACACACACACACACACACACACACACACACACACACACACACACACACACACACACACACACACACACACACTCACAAAGAACATATAGGTAGTTTTCTTAAAAAAAGCAGGGTCATTAAGAAAAAGAGCAAATCGGTATCTTCATTTTCATCAACTATTTATAATATTTATAGTACTTCAATACAAGGTTTACCATCCATAAAGGTATCTCCATCTCACAGGTTAAATCTCATAAAACCTTTTCCATGACTAAAGAAGATGTTTGCACACAAGTCTCAGCTGCAGGAACTGCCACACCTTCTCCTGAACTTCAAAAAGAAAAAGAGTTTTCACCTGAGTCTGTTCCAATGCCACATCCAGAAGAAGCCTTGACTTAGCTGTTGAACTCATGTCACTTCCTGGTTGGCTATTTCTAGGCTACCTCATTTTCCATTTCACAGAATTGGCAGTTACCATCTTATTAGCTAACTCCTTCAATCAGTGCTGTGAATCTTTCCAGCATATGATTCAAAAGCAAGGGAAAAAGGCACTAGTTACCTAAGTAAAAAAATACTCAAAAATACTGTACATCATTGTCACTAGCTGTTAGACACAGGCAGTAGTCAAATCATTGCTATCAACAGTAAAGAGATGAAGCCTCTAATAAATGTAATTCCCTTTTCTCTGAGTTGGCATAACCTTGTAGATAGTTTATATAGGGTTCAGGGGTATGGGGACAAAATCTTTCCATCAGGCCCTGCAAAAATCCTAAGTAGTTGACTAGTTTTAATTCCAAACTGTTGTTTTAAAAAGTACCATGACTTATCTAGTGAGACCTTAACAAGAGTGAGCTGATTCCACATATCCAGACTAAGTCTTTTCATAACTGAAGAAGATGAAAGAGTTATTTTCTTGAGACGAGTACTCTTTAGGAAGTTTTGGTCTAAGCATCCAGATTTAACATTACAGAAGAAGGTTAATGGAATTAACCTGAAGGAACAGAAGATGCATGTAATTGTACTATGGATTAAGGGATGTTCCCACCAAACATTTCCCATATTCCTTGCTGATCGCTGAAATGCCAGCACAAACCAAATGAGGAATAAAATGGAATCAGAGAAACTAGAGTCTGATATGATCTGCAGAAATATTTTGTTGTATAATCAGACTCCTTGAGACCTGATGACATGTTTACATAGTCCAGAACTGCAGAGCCATTTTCTTAAAAAATGATGAGAGATGTCTGCTAACTAGTTTGATATGGCCTTTTCAAGATGAAAAGAGAATTTGGATACACGTATGTTATACAAACTGCAAATGATTTTGAAATATTAAAGTATAGCTCATGAAATAACATCAAATCATTCAAAACATACATTTTGTTGTAACATAGATTTAGTACATATAAAAAGAAATTCCTTTTGTGACACATTATTCGTGTATTGACCAGCCATTTTTTTTCTTTGAGGAAAGATCCAGATACTACTCACTGTTATTTCCTGATTTTAGTATATTCCTAGTGGACTACCTATCCAAATTTTTATACAGAAAAAATACACTGGAAATTATATGTTTTATAATGCAAATACATTTTAGTAATTAATGAAGTGATTGAGAACTAGAAGGTTGTGTGATAGCATTTTAGTAAAAATTCTGTTATAAAGGCTACATCTTTGTATTTGTTTGTTTCATATTCATTTTGCAGCTATTTTAAAGGAAAATGTACTAGTTGTTATAATTCATGAAAAACTGAGAAAACAAAGTATTTGGAATTCAGAACTTGGAAATGCCCTTGGTATATGTCAGCGAATAAATAATTTAATGGAATTATGGGTAACCACCTCTCCAAGTGTTTTTCCCAGATTACTCTGAATCTGCTCTAACCCATGTAGCATCGATATCACCACATCGAAGACTCAAAATGTTGAACGCTTGCAAGAGCGAAAATGACAAAATTCAAACTCGTTATCGTGGGGGGCGACCCCCTGCTAACCAACTCTGAGATTGCACTACAGTGAGGAAAAGGCAAATATCCCAATCTTCACTGTACAGTGATCTCAAAAACAGACCCTGATATTTCGGCGCTTTCGCTATTGTGTCGTTCGACATTTTTACTTTTCGATACGGTGATATAGATCCCCCATGTAGACCATAGGAACAGGAATATTTCTTATAAATAACCCATATTCTAGTAAACTTGTTAATACCTAATACTGAAATATACAAGTACACACAGTTATCTATCTATATGTTTGTGTTATGGTTTGACTCACTCCATGGATTGATTAATATTTGTAGAAAAATATCTTCCTTCAAATTGAGAAAAACTCTACATCAGACAGCAGAACAAAACAAAGTTATTTATATATATATATATATATATATCTTCTATATATATATATATATATATATATATATATATATACATATACACATGTATATCTAGGGTTACATGGCATAGTATATACAATGATATTTAAGTAACAGAGATAAACAAGCTTAAAGTTTTGCTTAGCATTCACAGAACAGTATTTTAAGGCTTAAACAAGCATACTGGAAAAATATTTATTAACTAACACAGAGTCTGAAAAGGAATACTTGTCAAGAATTGCATTCGTATAGCTGCCAGTTAGTAAGCTTTTCGCTAACCAGGGTTACAGAGGAAACAAATTACAAATGTCTTACATAATTAGAGTATTTGTATGGATTTATATTGTAATGTCATATAGTGCTGAACTGTTTTATCAAATTAAACATTTTTTTGAATGAAATTTTCATGAGCTGAAACTTTCAGCAAAATATCATCTGTATATACCAGACACTTTGAATTATAATTCGGAATTGTGAGGACTTGTATATTATTATTCACATTTATGCTAGCTATGAGGATTTCCAGTGCTAGTATGGATAAAGTGCAGGAAAGGGCAATCCTTGCATGACCCCAGTAGATTCTGCATTGATGACGGAGATACAGCTGTTAACACTGATTGAACAATGGGTGCACCTTAAAACTGAGGTGGACATAATCGGACAGAAAAAAAAAACTTTTTTTAACAGATGTTAAACAATGATCTGATTGTTCTTCCCAAAGGTTTTATGCTCATTTGCTAAAACTAAAATAGTATCTTTAATATTATTGTGTAAGTCAGGCTACAGATAAACTTCTAGGAAAGGTGTTTTTTCACCTGTTTGATTCCAAATAATGCAAGTGAAAATTTACAAAATACACACAATTGAGGTCAAGTGGTTGTATGAAAAGTTTTATTAAAAAACTAGCACCTCAGCATTAAGCCATCTAGGTTAAAGCTAAGCAATAAAAAGAAAGGAATATATACATTTACAACAACAGACAATCATATGTAAGGAAAAAGATGACATTTCTAATAATGCAGTAAAATTATTCTAAATATTTATACTGCAATTCATCATTTAATCCATAATGTTGTAAAGTATTTAATATAAAAATATATCTTGCCTCCAGCTGCAGAAATGATGCACTTTTACCCAACAACATGCCAATTTTGCTTTAAGCATATAAAAAAGGAATGTCAAACATGAAAGATCAGAATTATGATCCTCTGTGAAATGCTGCACTTCTGGGCTTGTTATGTAAGTATACCTGGCATTTCTGGAATGTTCCCAAATTCTCTTCCTTACTGTTCTTGATGTCTGACCTATATAATATTTGTTACACAAATATCTAATACAATAGACTGCCTTTACATGGAAGCAGTCAAAAAGATCAGAAAGCACCATGTTATTACCATTAGTATAGTGTATTTTTGAAAAATCCCATTAGGGACAGACCAAACACTCCTTAGATTTAAAGAAAAAATATATAATTTGCAGGTAATGTTTGATTAATTCACTTCATAAGTTTGCCTTGAATGAAAGCAGAATTATTAAAAGAGATGAATTGAAGTATATTGGTATTTAGTTGTTTAGTTAAATCCAGTTCTTTCTGACTTCAAGAACTTTAGCACACCAGGCCTGTCTGTTAACTACTGCTTCTTTAAATTCATGACAGACTCATATTCATTACTTCAGTATTGCAATCTGCCTTAAGCCTCTGCTACCTTCTCATTTTGCCTTCAGTCTTTCATCACTGCTACATTCACTAGTGAATTCTGTCCTTGCATTACATGGCCGAAGTATGTAAGATTTTGTTTAAATTTCAAAATTTTCAGTGAACATTGGGGGTGGGGTATGTTTGGTATAATGGTTAAGGTCATTACCTAGACACAAAGTACAGGGTTTGATTCTGACCTCAGGTTACTAGCTAGGCTTAAAATGACCCTTTAGGGCGGTTACTCTAGTATTCATCTATAAACATAATGACTGACTTAATCTTCTTGCAGTTAAAAATTTTTCTCACACACCACAGTTGAACAGCATTAATTTTAAAGCACATAGCCTCACTTATAGTTTATGTGTCATTACTTTATGTTGTTATAGGTTCATAATTGTGACCTATGCTAATGACCACTGGAGCCTTTTTGAGCCCAGCCATGCATCCCAAATCTCTGAAAATTTCTGGTACCCTTAGTAGTGCAAGCAGGGGCCTGTGAGATAAACCATTTACAGACTGCCTGTGTCATTTGAAGACAGGGGAATTTACGGTTCCCAATCCAGATGAACGAGTTGCACTTGAACTAGGTTAGGGAGCCTGTTCCAGAGAAGGGGTAGTCTCTGGGATACATACCTCTCTCTCTCCAGTAAGTCCTATTTACATCACTGGCAAGGTTTAAGTCTTTAGAATGGATAATTCTGGTTCTGTCTATTTTGTGGATCTGCAGGAGGTCCATCAGAGTGGGGTCTGAAGATACCTTATATGCCAGGCATAGATCTCTCTTCAACAGCCTGTAGAAGACAGAATATAGGGATAGGATTTTGAGGCAGTCTGCATAGGACATGTCATTTATTCCCTGTGTTCTTTTAGTGAGTGATGTTTGTGGATGTTCCAATTGTTGGAAGTACCTGGTTAGGTACATACCAAAGGGGGCATTGTACTCAATGATAGGTCTGATGAATGATGAATACAGTGAACATAGATGCCATATCTTTGGTTATAAGTTGCGCAACATAGGATAATTTCCTCACTACTATAGACACATGATGATTGAAGGCTAAATTAAAGTCTACATTTGCCCCCATGTCCCTTAGTACTGAGTCAACTCTTAGGGAAGTGTTATTAATATGGCAGTTACTAGGGGTGGCCAATTTTCCGAAAGATATTATTTAGCATTTCTTGGCATTTTGTTTTAGTCCTTGGATCTGATACCAGTTATTTGTCTGTGTCAGCCCTTCTTGGGGACTTGGAGAAAATTAGCGTCAGTGTAGGATTCTATGACTGCACCTAATTTGCAATTGCCTACAAATTTGGTCAAACAGAGGCACTTGACATTGGCCTTGGCTTCAGAGAAATAAATGCAAAAGTGGTCCCAGGATCAATCCCTGAGGGACTTCTCTGGTGACTCCCCAATTGTCACTTTCTGGGTCCTGTCTGTGAGCCATCTGGCTATCCAGTAAGTAACATAAGGATTTGTTCCCAACCTTCTGAGTTTGTCAACAATGCTTGAGTGGGGTGTTGTGTCAAATGCCTTAGCCGGGTGAAGGCAGGCATTGTGAACTATTTTGCCCTTGCCCACTGCTCTGTTGACCTTCTCAAAGAAATCCACCAGGTTGAGTAGGCATGACCTACTATTGACAAAACCAAACTGGGGCGAATCCAGTGTCTGGAGGTTTCTCATGTCATTATTGATAATTTCCTTGATAATTATTTCCATGGCTTTGCATATGCGACTAGTGAGACTTATGAGTCTGTAATTTCCAGACTAAGTAGATGGCCCACCTTTGTGCAGAGGGATGAAAGTTACCATTTTACATTTATGAGGCATGAATCTTGGTTGGAGGTTATGATTACATAGTTTTTCCAAAGGGCCTGATGTGTCATGTTTCATTCTGTTTAGAAAGCCATCTGGGATATTGTTTGGGTCCATCAGTGCAGTGTTGTTGGTCTTAGAGAGAGCATTAAGGACTTGTTTCTTAGTGATAGTTGGGAGATATATATTTGGTGTTTCTTGAGGGGAGGCTGGTGGGGAGGTTGTAAAGTTAGAGGTGAATTTGTCTGCCAGTAGGTTTGCTATATCTTCTTGCTCAATGTAGTTGGCTCCATTAATAATGAGAACTGCAGAGTTATGTATTACAGTTGAGGTTGTAAACATAGCTAAAGAATGTCTTGTGGTTGTCCTTGGCCGGAGAGGTCAGATTTACCTCAAATTTGTTTTTGGTAGACTATCTGTCCTCTGTTTTTTTTGTTTAGTTTGTTGAGAGTGATTTTGTCCTGCTGGGCACTGCAGTCCTACATTTTGCCAAGATTTTCTTTCTTCTGTTATACAGTCTATTTATGTTGTGGTTCTACTAGGGTGGCTTATTTTTTGCAATAGTGCTATACATATTTGTTGTGGATGCAGCTACATGTATGCAGTTATTGACATGCTTGCATAGGTTTTCTGTGAACAGTCCTACATACGCAGCAGTGTTCCTAGGGTTTAGAGGGGGCTTGAAATTTTGCCAGGTTTCACTTAATACTAGGAAGTTAGCCTTAACTTAGTTCATGAACGTTCCAGGTTTAGCTGGGGTTCTGGGTTTTATTTTTTACTTCAGTGGAGACCATTTTGTGGTCTGGCCTTATCAGAAAGGACATTACAATAGGGGTTGTGGAGCACTTTCCCATTTTAATGAGGACCAGATCCAGTATGTTTGCATCCCTGGTTGGCGTACTGACAATCTAGTCCAGGGAGTTTGGGTTTACAAAATCCAGGAACTCTGTGTCTGCATGTTTGGTGTTGTATATTATTTCCAGTTAAAAGTGGGGTAATTAAAGTCACCCATGAATATGGTATTGTGTTCAATGGAGAGTGCCCCAAGTAAGTTTAAATATGTGTTATGGCTTTCCTGGGTCAGGGGACCTATATCTTTCAAGGAAGCAGTACAGGGTTTTGCCCATGGTGATTTGAAGATGGAGAATCTAAAGTACATCATCCTGTTTGACCAGCCTGGAGGCAGAAATACCTCACTAAAAGAATCACAGGCCTAAAACAGATGCCCTATGCTGACTGCATTAAAAAACTCCAGCTATACTCTGTCGCATATCGTCTACTGAGAGGCGATCTCTGCTTAACATACAAGGCCATGTCAGACCCAGAGCTGTTGGACAAGCTACACTTAAAAAATCCCAATCCCTCAGAGCCACACACTCCAGGGATCTAAATCTTGTCATCACAATAAACAAAACATGCTGGAGGCATAGTTTCCTGACCCAGATACTCTCCAGACTCTGGAATAGACTGCCCATACATGTCAAGCAGAGCGCCTCTTTGGCCCTCTTCAAAAGGAACCTTGACGACTGGATGGGAGAAAGGAAATTCACCCCGGGAATCACGTCAGTCGCCCTGCTAGACAGGGGTCCAGGGAAGTAAATAGTGTGGGAAGAAATATCCAGGGAATTGTTATGGCTAGGCTTGTATAGGCCCCAGGGCTGATAGCCTAGTACCAACCTATTAACCTATGATATAAACAGAGACATCCCCGCCTTTAATCCCTGTCTATGTAGTAGCTGGTCTATATGTGTGGAAGTCATTATAGCCTTGCATTGATGAGGTGTTATCCATGGCTTTAAACTATGCTTTAGTGATTGCAAAGACATCAGCATTATCTAGGGTGAGGAGAGCTTGGATAAAGCATAGTTTCAGGTTTAGACTCCAGGGATTTGGCAGTAACACCTTTAGATTTTCTTGGTTTTGATTTGCTTTGTTAGAATGATTGTTAGTGCCTTTTCTCATCAATGCCAAACTATGGCTAGGACAATGTTTAGCTAATATTTGAAAGCATAGAGAGGAGAGGAATAAACCATCTGTGGTAAAGCATCATGGTCTCCTACCATGCTGACAAATATTGCATCCCTTTAGAATGACACCAGAATCTAAGTCAGTCATCTCCTGTTTGTATTGTGGCATCATTTTTGGAGAAGGCAGAATGCTTTTTAATGCTCAGCTCATATCAGCCTAGGACACATATTCTGAGAGGTCCTTCATATGTCTCTTCATATAGTTTAGGGAGGTATGTCTCATGTCATTTACACCCACATGGGCTGTGAATGAGTCATACTGGTACTTGTTCAATGATCTGAGTGCATGTGTAACTTGGTGGATCCTGGCCCCTGATAAGTAAACTGATTGTGATTGTCTCCTTACTCAGCTTGGTTTGAGTGACATCAGTATGTTTCACAATGGTGCCTCCAATGACCAGAATGTTAGGTTGTGAGGTAGCTTGCCTTATGGGCTTAGAAGTAGAAGCTCAAAGAGATGTACCTACATATATTGATGTGGGTGTTGTTTTGAAAGAGTGCATTTGGGGCTGCTGGAGGCATTTGTTATGTGTTCTTCATCTGGGAGGCCTTTGGGGTTTAGGAAAGTTATATTTAAGCCTCAGTATATGCTGGTCTATGTGTGCTGTCCACGCTGTGTGTGATGGGTGCAGTGTGTGTACTTTTGATAACCTGATTAACATTAGGAGTTCCTTTATGTGAGAGCTTTGTCTCCAGTGACATTGTGTAAATACATCTCTCACATACTGCACCTTATTTGAGAATTAACTGGTTGTCGGTGAACATGAGTCAATTTCTGTGTTGCCTCAACATGCCCATATCTACCAAGCTGGCAATGAAAATAGTGGGTAAGTTCATATCCATGGCAACATGCCCTCTCATATTGATTAGACGGTTGCTGTGAGAATATTGAATAAAGTCAGGAGTATCTGGTTCACAACTCAGGGGGCAGTGTTTCTCACTGCGCAAACTAGTTGTGAAATTTCAAGGGTACGTTTACAAGGAAAATGTCATATCATGCTGCCTTCATCTGTACAGGGCACTGACAAATACTTCAGGGAAACTACTGCATAGATCCTGAAGATTCAGGAATGACATTCTGAAGTTAGGTTAGAAAGTAGCTAATGAAACGGTACTTAATGAAAAAGAAATAACATTGTCAAGAGTAATGAATAGTGGGGGTATACCTAAATGGCTACTACTAGTGCTGGTCTCACCACAGCTTCACTCTGCTGGGATTCAATGTCCCAATGTCCCTTTGCTTCTTCTCTCACCAGAAGCAAAACAGTAGCACTAATCCCAAGATGAGAAGCAAACAACAGGTTTTTTGGTGATCAGCAGTCTCATCCTAGATGACTCAGGGGTCCTTTGAGTGCTTGCACTAAGAAAACCATGCATTTGCCTATACAGACCTTTCCTTAGCTTAGAGATCTAATCCATGTTTACCATAGCTTTCCTTCCAAGAAGCAAGCCTCTTTGCAGATGGTGATAGCCATGGAATTAGAGATATTTGAGCCCAGTTAAATAAAATTTGTCATTGCCTCTACTACTTCTCAGTCTGACTGCAAATAAGTGATAAGGCTAGAAAATATAATTTTAGTTTTTTTTTTCAATATTGAACAGCAATACAGCTTTAATACTTTCCACTTTTACCTTCATAGGTGAGCTCATCTCTTCCTCATTTTCAGTCATCACAGCAGTAGCAGTGGCTGCATATCTAGGGTTGTTAATATTTTTGCAAGCAGTTTTGATTCTGATTTGTTTAACTCAGCATTTTGCATGATATACTCAGCATATAAATGAAATAAATATGGTGAAAATACACAACCTTGTTACACTCATTTCCACTGTTGAACCAACTATTCCATATTTGGTCTTAATTATTGTTTAATCTTCTGCATACATATTTCTCAAGCTTTAGAGTAATCAATGAAATAGAAGTAAATATTTTTTGCATCTCTGTTGCTTTCTACATTATCCAGCAGATGTTGGTGTTTTGATCTCTGGTGCCACTTAACCTATTAAAACCATCTTATACCTCTGACAGTTCTTGGTCCATACATTGCTGAAGTATAGGTGGTAGGTCTTGAGCATTACCTTGCTAACATGTGAAACTAGTGCAATTAGTTGATAAACTGAACATTTTTAGCTTTGCCCTTTTTTGGAATTGGAATATAACTCAAACATTTCCAGTCCAATAGCCATGGTTGTGTTTTTCAAAAATTTGCTGGCAAAGAAACATTGTAATAGCATCAGAGTTTAAGCAATTCAGCTGAAAAATCTAATACTTTGTATATTTTTGTTATTAACAAGACTTACCATTTAACTTCACTCTTCAGGAAATGTGTCGGTGACCTTGGGTATAACTGCCATTTCTTCTTAATATCTTCT
The DNA here is from genome assembly GCF_019279795.1 of Protopterus annectens. Lineage (NCBI taxonomy): Eukaryota > Metazoa > Chordata > Ceratodontiformes > Protopteridae > Protopterus > Protopterus annectens. The sequence goes on along the minus strand of NC_056728.1, from coordinate 1,815,151,938 downwards.
GCTACAGCTATCTCTCCTCCAATCTTGTCTTTTATGGTGCCATTTTTTTCTTGGAGGTTTTCCTTAAAACAAACAAACAAACAAACAAACAAAAATAAGCAATTAATATTGTGATGTCCCCATACTGGTCCAGTAATCAAGGAGCCTGAATCCTCACCACTGACACTGGAGAGGGATGTGCACTTGGAATACTGTTTCCCTCCAGGTCCTCAATAAGGCTCCCCACTGGTACAGCTGTAGGGTTAGGACCTCAGCTGAGTGTCCAAGCCAAGTCCTCCAGCATCCTCTTTGTGAACCCAGTGCTTTGTGTCCCTGCCCCAAGTAGTTGACACACGCACTCTTTGAGATTTAATTTTTACACACACACACACACACACACACACACACACACACACACACACACACACACACACACACACACACACACACATACATCTGGGAAGGGTTGGCACAGATTACCCACTCAACCAACTTTGCCCAGATTATAAGGTAGATTCACTGACAACAGTCAGTTACTATAAGGTTCTTACAAGGGTATCAAATTATGCTGAGTGAAATTAATATTAATACAAATGGTAATGGTGACCAAACAGCAAGGCTTTCAGGACTGGTCAGAGTTATCACCAAATTAATATGTGGCAATAGTCTCAGAGTTTAAATATTTTCTAAAAAGAACCACCCACAATGGAAATTTTTAATATATTTAATAAATAATAAAAGAACAAGAAAATACTAAGTATATATTTACAGTAAACCACAGAGTTTAAATTACAGGAAATATTGAAAACAACATTGATGGACAGACTCATACAAATAAAGAAAAACAATCTCTAAATTAAGCTTCACTATATTACTGACTGGATCTATAATAACTATTCCCTAATAACTTACTTGATAGAACAGGGCACAATGAAATACGTGAGCGGTCTTTCTAGTCAGGTTCCCCAAAACAGAGTACTCAATATTCAGAGATAGATATTACTCCATTTCCGTTATTTTTCTTAAAGTAAGCTAGCTATTTAACCTCTGCTGTCCCAGAATCCTCTATTAAAGCATGTACATTTAATTCAGTTACAATAATACATGTACATTTCTCTTCATTTCAGCAGGGTGCACTGTTGATACATTTTAACACAAGCAAACCTCACAAATACATTTTCAACACAAGCATCTGTAAAAATCAGTTCGATATACAAATGACATATAATTATTTAAAAAATGCCAGCTAGCTGTGCTGGCATAAGTCATACAATCACTCCCGTACTTCACATGGCATGGCTAGCAGTACCTCCTACCTTCCCAAATATATCCAGTCTTATTGAAGGGATCTCTTTTCCTTCCCATTCAATTATCTTATTCTAGCTCTTTGAACTGCTCATTTAAATATGCCTGTTTATCTCTTCTTGCTAGTCTCTGAAACTCTGAATTCAGTTTGACATATTTTATCCATCTCTTTTGCATGGGAAAAGAGGTAGAACAAAAGGGTAATAAAATTGTGGTATATATCAAATCAGTTAAAGATTTTGTAGAGTTCTTATAGTAAGTGTTGAGTCCACTAAATTCAATTAATTTCATGACCAATTAAAATAGTACACGAATTTAACAAATTCACAACATACTTATTTAAATGTAGCTTAAATAAATGTTTTTGCTGGGGCAAGAAAGCCCCCTCCCTCCTTCAGTTACCGATGGGGTAAGTGTCTCATACCTTTAGCTCCATGGTTACACAACAGTGAGGAAAGGTGAAACTCCCCATTCAAGCATGCAAATTAACACATGATAACATTGTTTTTAAAATAAAAAAATAGATTTTTATAGTCAGATGATTCCTGAAAGGGATATGCCAGTGAACAAATTCATAAAACCAGAAACAAATGAAAATTTGAAAGACATGATAGTTGTTTTTTATAAGTTTATACATTTGTTAAGTGGGTAAGCCCACTGGACATGTGCCCCTTTTCAGGGATGACCCAGGAATTCTGTCTGCTTAAGTAACTTATTCAGGGTTGCACAGCAGGGAAATGGAGGAGGAAAGAATCAAACTTTGTACCCTTGGCTTCAGTAAACAGCTTGATAACTGTTCCCTTTGTACTAACTGCCAATCATAAAACAAATTAAGTGTGAGCCAGCAAGCCTAAAAGTAATTTTACTATGAGGTTAGTTTAAAGGGTCATCTTTTCCAAACATACACAATGTAAAAAACATATCTAAAAACTAGAGAATCTTGTTGGGGTATAGAGAAGTATAAATGCTTACTGGTGAATCCATAAAATTAATTTACAAATGGGGCAACACCATAGGTCAGATTATAGAAAATCAAATCTATGGTGACATTAAAAGAAAATTATGGGTAGAGCTGAGAAAACATGCATTTTTATATCTTGCCATGAAGTTCTGCGTAGCTGAAAAGTGCCATGATGACAGTAACTGCTTGCTACTAGTTTTTCTTTGTTCTAACCCTGAACATCTTAAAGTGGGCAGACATCCTGGCCTGATCTTATTTGTTAATATACTTCTGCCCTTTAATGCACCGTGAGGGCACATTTTATGAGATTATAGTACCTTAGTCTCTCCTGTCATATTACATTTCAACTCATTTAGAAAGAAAGTAGTAAGAAATATTGGTAAGACTAGGAATCCTCAGTAAAAGTGTCTTTGACTGGTGTCCAGTAACTCTTAAAGATTTGTTTTCCCATGTGTGTGTTACACAGACTATGAACAGATCTTCCTGAAGTCTGAGTAAATAGCTTGGATAACATAGCCTTTTTAAAACATGAAATTGCTTAAGTTTCAGGACTTGTCAGGTGTTTGTCCCCCAACCATCCTACCCCTTGGTCAACCAGAGTATTGTATATCCTGCCATACTAAAGCTGACCTAATTAATTAGTTATAAATAGCAATGTACATCAGAAATATTATTGCATCTTGTCATGCCAGCAAAACTGTTTCACTGTTTCTTTTCTTTTGCTTGTCTTTTTTTTGTCTGAAATAAATTAGATAATGCTTTTATGAATCTAGAATATACACAAATTAAAGTATCCCTAGAAACAGGTTCAATAAAATACATCATTTAAAATGTGTACTTGTTACTCATATGAAAATCTTTGCATGTTAATAATCATTTACCATCAATGGACCTTCCTAATTTCATACAGAACTTTATTTAGCAATCAGATATTTTTGTGTGCTTCTTAACTATGACTAGTTCAGTAACCTGTGATGTGCCCCTCTATTTTTTATAAACAATTGCTTTACTTTGCATGTATTCCTAAATGTTTACATTATGTATTACTTTGCAGGTACGCATAACATTCAGAAATAAGCAAATGTTAAGTAGTTTTATGGCCTAGTGGAGGGAAAGAATTCAGCTTGAATGACAGTTTGCAGTAAAAGAGCTATAAATCCTTTGAGCTTGAAAGCTCTCTGTTAGCTTTGTGACCTTGCAGGTGTAAATAATGAAATAAGACTACATATAATTTGCTATTTTCATTTTCCTTAGCAAGAAACATTTAGATGTGATAGTCAAAATGATGTAAGAGCAAGAGAGACAAATTCCTAAAGAAAGCATCAGGAAACTTCATAAGACAAAATTACGTAAGAACAAGTAGGACACATTACTAAAAAAAGTAACATGGAATTTCATTAATTCCCCTTTATAATATACACTAAGAGCACTAAGAGAACTGATTGGATAAAGATTTCACAGAGGGGAAGAACATAAGAAGCCATGTTTTTAATATGTGGAGCTATGTGTAGTAACGAAACCTGCTTTGTGGAAAAGAAATCATATGCGTAATGTGTAGTTGTCCTTGAATGGGAACATGTCTTTCAATATATCTAGGACTTCTAAATTAGAGGCTGTGTCTAATGTCAGTATATTGAGACTAGTAAGCAATGTGAACATATATTAACAAAAAGAAAATTACACTACAAACTATGGAAATGGTAATGCTACTTTTGTAGCATATATTGCTGTATGTTAAAGGTGTTCATTATTTTATATTGTGAAGAAAATGAGAAAGCTCAGTGAGAGAATTTATGAACGTATATAAAGTATACAGAAAAAGAATGAAAATAATACCTTTTGTAAAAATATACAGACATGTCAGTATGAAGCTGTATTTACATTTTATATTTTAGATGTTGTCAGACATGATTGGATGGAGTGGTAACTGAAATAATTTATTTGACTATAAAGAATATGTGTGGCAAGTACTTTGGAATGCAGGAAATAAACGTAGTTTAAACTAAATCTGGAGTATAAAGTCAGCACTGTGACCTCTGCCTTTAAGGCACTAATTACTTCTATGACATCACTGCTTTCTTTAGTTAAATAGAGCCACTAAATGGTATAGTCCTTTGATCTGATGAAGTGTTATACAGGATGAAAACACTATTTGTTCTTATTTATGTATTAATTGTTTTCTTATTATGTTACAAATAAAGTATTATTTGACTATATTACTTTTATTTCTTCTTATGTGCATGTTATAACTGAAAGAAAATGCATTTTGGCAGTTTTTTGTTTATACTACAGAGGGTTTATTTGCTACCATATCTCCAAACAAGAATGGAGTTACATATGAATGTTTTACTTTAATTGCTTTATATATTAGAAGGCTGGAGCTCATTATGATATAAAATATTTAAAAGATATTTTATTAAAGTATTTATGGGAAACGTTTAATAAAGTCTTCCCCACACAAGAGCAAATACTCATACATTTTATGTATATATTCATGTAGAAGTAGAAGGCACTCTGTCAATAGCAGTACCTTTTAGGAAATCCACACAGTTACCACAATGCATACCTAAGAGCATATCTTTAAAATAATTGTTGAAAATTGTGTACATGTGGATAAGAGGGATTTTATGAATCATGATTCTCCTCTGTAAGACCTCAGCCTGATGCAATCATGGGATCAAAACCTTAATCATGAAGCTCAGACTGTATTCTTGGTTGCTTTGCCACGGGTCAGATTGCAAAAGACTTGCTCTCAGTATGACTTACCCCAGTGTAAACATATCCTGATTACAAAAGACTTGCGCTTGGTGTAAGTGACTTACTCTGATATAAAGCCTATCTACATACCTCTCATCCTCTTACAGCAAGAAATCTTGACAAGCCCATGAATAAAAGTGGGACAAAGGCCCGAAATAGGGACAAGTTTTAAATATTGCTCTTACAAACTTAGAAAGTTGATTAGAATAACAGGTTTTGCATTACCATGAATTTTCTGAAGGGTTTGAAGTCTGAAACTCAAATGCCTGTCATTATTTTCTGACTTTAATCTTTAATGATTTGCCACTAATTTGCCAGAAAACCACACTTTTATGAAAAACGGACCAAAAATATTAGGCAAAAATCTGGACATTCTGTGAAAATCTGTACAGCTGAGAGATGTGCATAAAGCAGGCTTACACTGGGGCCTAGTTCCAAAAGACTATATCCTGGTGTAAGTGACTAACTCAGTCTAATAACTGTTGTATTCAATTTTTGTTAAGTAGGTGAATGAACTAGACCTTCTTATACCATTTTAGCCATGACCCAGACGACAAATGCACTCAAAATTGATAGCTGTAGAATAGCCAATCTGCCTAATTTATATTTAAGTAAATTCAGAATAACTAATCAGCCAATAAACTTTTGAAATGTTTGAGAAATCCAGAGTAAGTGGGACAGACCCACACATTTGCATAAAACATACAAAACTCCTCATAGACAATGACTGGAGGTGAGTGCTGAACCCTGGTATTGTAAAGCAGAACTCTTAATCATTGAGCCTCAGTGCTGCAATTGGACTGTGAAGGTATTAGACCAACCATGGAGTACAACACCCCCTCCAGTATGTACCTGACCAGGTTTGTGTTACAACTGGAACATCAACAGAGTTACATCAACAGAGTTTCCTCATAAAAGTAATAAAAGTCATAAACATCATGTCCTACAAGAATGGCCACAAAGCCCTATCCCTGTAGTCTGTCTCCTGCAAACTGTTGAGGGGCAATCTATACCTAACCTAGAAGGCATCTTTGTATCCCACGCTGATGGACCTTCTGCATAAATAACATCAGACTTACCTGATCTAGTGACTTAAACCTTGCCTGCAACATGACTGACATGTTGAAGGGACAGGTATGTGTCTCAGAGACTACCCCTTCTCTGGCACAGGCTTTCCATCCATGTGAAGTAGCATTCTTTCCTAACCAAATTCAATAATAAATTGGACTGGTGAATGGGTAATTGGAAACTCACACTTGGTCTGGCATCTGTGCCTCTAATGGAGAGAGGTAGTCTGTAAATGCTTGACCACTCAAGCCCTAGTCTTCACGCACCCCCTAAAGTAGCCTCAGCATACCAAACCTTGTCAGACTCATTTGGGCTGCATGGCTAGGCTTAAAAAGGCCCCTGTGGTCAGTAGCTTAGAATATACTTATTGTGCTTGGCTAGCCACCCAATGGTGTAAACCTTGGCTCAAAATGATTGCCACTGTGGAAGTGATACCCCAACCCCATGTGCATAAATGGGGAAAGAGGTTGAGGATGGATGGATGGAGGGATGGATGGATACCTATTAACCTATAGTTCAACTCCTGTTTTGCTGATTGACAACAGTGCAAGGGAAATGTTGCTGATGTTTTTGTGTGACCTTGGGGTTGATATATATAAATTTTGGGGACATGTGGGTGTCTTCACTCATGTGTTGCAGGGGGACTTGTCCCCCTGCAAAAAAAAAAAAAAAACTTTCATTGCTGTTCGCTGAAATTGTCATTCAGCAAATAATTTTTCACATTGTTGTCTATCAAATAAATGTCTTGAAAAAAACTATCATGAATCCACTGAAATGATGTTTATTCAAATAATTATCCAATATGCTTTGCTGCTTCTACACATGTAATTTGCTTTTTAATTCATAAAATGAATCCCAGTTACCAGTCTTCTTTTTGTTGCGTACTAACTTGGATTTCTTACATTGTAAGTCTTGATTCAGTGGCCTGTCTTTCCTACAGATGCCTGCTGCATGCACATACTGTTCTTTGTTCTTCATATTGTTTCTGAGATCAAGTAGAAAAGCATATTCAAAATGGACAAACACATTATGAATACTTATGGTGTGTGAAAATAAAAAAAAAATGAAAATTATAAAATAAGTAGATTAACATATCTAAATATGCACAGCCTCTAAGCTAACATATCATAATATTTCTTCATGATTATGACGGCATAGTACAATGATTTCTGACACATCTGACACATGAAATGTATTGTAGTGAGTTTGTTATAATAAAATCTGTGTGTGTGTGTGTGTGTGTGTGTGTGTGTGTGTGTGTGTGTGTGTGTGTGTGTGTGTGTGTGTGTGTATATATATATATATATATATATATATATATATGTATAAATATATATGTATAAATACACACACACACACACACACACACATAGATAGCTTCACAGATAGATAGATATTACACATATTGCACACTCAGAGACAAAATACCCTGGCATATGAAATTAAATGTGATTTGTGAAAAAGGATATTTCAGTGTTACCTCTACTGTTCTGAACTTGGCTTGCACCACTTGCTGATTTACTGTCATTATGAGGAAATGATTAGCTACTTTTTCACGTTATTAACACCATAACAGACATCTGTGAGATAGTAATAAGCCAATAATTCTCAATCCCTTCCAACAGACAATTTCATGTTTTTAATAAGGTACACTGGGGGCCTCTGTCTGCTACTCTGACTTGATTACTTCTAATATTTCTGAATGGATAATGAAATTGGTCTCTTCTGGCACTTTCTTCTTATTACGCATTTAGTGCGCTCTGTCTAGATGCTTCAAGTCAAGCGAGCATCTCCGTTAAAAATGTCAGTTTAGTGTACAGCTGCAAATAATTCTGAGATTTTATTCCATTTATTTACTGTAACTATTAGGATATATGTTTTTCACAGGTATACAAAGATGCCTGTTACATGTTTGCATATGTGTATATGTACGTATGCACACATGCATGCACATATTTATTTTTTGCTGTTTAAGATGGTCCCACTGAGCCTGTAGCTTGTTTTCAGTAAAACTTAGTGAGATATGTAAGTACTAGTTATAAAGATGGAGAAAGTTAGCCCATATTGTGAGGAAATTCACATATTTGCCTATTTTTATTTCTTTTTGATTTTTCATTGTTACAATTGTAAGCTGACTTTTTTTGTTCTTGATATTTTGATTTATAAGACTGAAAGCTTCTGCCTTGTTATTAGGGGCCAGATTCAAAAAGATTTATTCTCAGTGTTAGCGAATTACTCCAGTGTAAGCTAGACCAGGTTTATAGACAGGCCTTACACTGGAGTGAGATAATTACACTGAGAGCAAGTCTTTTGTAGTCGGGGTAGGTTTACACTGCAATAAGCCAATTGCACTGAGGGCAAGTCTTTTGGCACTGGGCCCTAGATGTTTGTTAAAAATGTTAAAACAATCTTGCCTACTCATAATCATCATCAACCCCCATTTTTTCCCATTTTATACTTGGGATTTTGGTACCATGTTAGCTGTCATCTTACTTGATTCAGTGCCACTCTCCTACCTTCTATGCCACTGTCGTATCTTCTTCAACATTTATGCCTGACTGTTACAGGTCTGCTCTCACTCAGTCTATCCATCTCTTTAGCTGGAAACTTCAGTTCTTCTTGCCTTTGTCTGCCCCAAGTCCTCTTCACCAGATTGTCTTGGGCTTTCCTACACATGTGCCCAAACTACTGTAATTTGTTCTCTTTGACGTTCTGTGCAATTGGAGCTACCTGGGCTTCTTCTCTGATGTAATTTCTTCTTCTGTCCCACAGCATGCATCCTGCCACCCATTTCAGTGTACTTCATCTATATCACCTCTAACTTTCTCTGCCTTTATTGCCCAGGTTTCCATACCATACAGTAGTAGTGGTCACACCACTTAACTGTTTGTCTTAATGCAAACATCATGCCGGCTGTGCTGCATCCTGATCTGAATCCAAACTGCTCCTTCCCATCCTACTTTTTGCTAGTCTGCATATTCATTTATCAGTTACCCTCTCCAGAACTTTTATACAGTGCGATAGGAGTTTGATACCTCTGTACTGCCCACAGATGTGAATGTCCCCTTTTCTCTTCTACAATGACACTTGTATACTTATTGTCCAGACATCTGGGATACACCTTTCTCTCCATACTGCTATGTAAGATCATTTATTTTTCAAGTAAGATTCTTCACTTTCCAATACATCTGAACAGTGTAAAATTATAAGAGGTAATAGAATATAAAGACCTGGGCACTATTATAACTTCAAATTTATCTTTTAGTAAAAATGCTAATGTAATATATATAAAAGCACTCAGATATATGGGTTATTTGTTGAGAATTCTTACTAACCGGGATGAAAGTTGTTTAATTATTTTGTACAAAATGTACATTAGACCAATTATTGAATACAGCACTACATTTTGTATGGATAATTTAACTCAACTAAAAATGTTAGAGAATGTACAGAAAACATTTACAAAAGCAGTATCTATATCAAAACTAGATTGTGGTGAAAGATGTAAACATTTAAAGTTGTTTTGTTTTAGTTATAGATATACATGGTAAATTCATTTTTTGCATATAAAATATGTTATGACTTGTTTTTCGAGTTATCTTTAATATCAAAGTTTTAGTTGTTCTAGTACATTTAAGCCTAATATGAATTTAAATTATTAATAGGAAGGACAAGGATTTGGAGTAACTTTATAACAGTTCAAATGACTAAACTGTGGAATAATATTCCAATATCTATTAGGCAATCTAGTAATCCAGATGCTTTTTTAAAAAATCTTGATACGTGGGCAGATGACCAGGTCTTCGTTTCATTAGAGGAATCAGTGTTCCTTGATGGCCTTAATGCCTGAATACTATAAGAAAGCTGAAGGAGTGCCCTCAGCAGCCATTTCTCCCCTAACTCATCCAACATCTTGATCATATCTGCAGTGACCTCACCCAAGCCTGCTGCTTTCCAGGGTTCATTTTCTTTAGTGCTATTCTTATTTCCTCTAGAGTGGACTCCTTCTCATGTTTAATCATACTCTGTCTCTGGGGCAGTACAAATTATGTTGGGTTTTCTTCATTTAGAAGCTGCTGGAATCAGTCTGCCTTTGATGAACTGTGGACTGGTGAGTTGGTTGTTGCTGGGATTTTTTATGAAGGATGTCTGATGACCATCTTCTTTATCTTCCTGTTTTTGTCTTGCAACCTGATAAGCGTTTTTTGTGCTATCCACTGAGACACTTTCTAGAAGTTGGTAGAGTGCCTCTGATGTCTTTTTCTTCACTATTGCAATTGCTCTTTCTCTTAGCTTGTTTGTTAGCCAGCTAGTATTCCTTCTTAGCCTGGTCCATCTTTTCTCTCTCCCACGTTTTCTTGCACTTCTTTCTTTTGATGACTTTCTGGACTTCTGCATTCCACCACCAGCCTTCCCTATGTACCTTCCTTCCATACCTAGCTCGGATGTATATCTGTTCTATAGTCTTCACACATGCTGTGTTGTGGTGCTGCCATTCTTCTTCAACTCCACTCATTTCGGATTCCTCCCACCTGCCCAAAACATGCTGGGTTTTTCCAAATCAAACTGACCCAAGAATGGAGTTGTGAGCAGCAACACACACTCTAGATGGTGCCTATAGAGGGAAGAGTTGTATAGGTCAACTGCTTTGAGTTATCAGTTCTCGTGCGCAGTATGCTGTATATGGGAGAGCATGGATCACGGACAGTGAACTCTGTCAGGGCTAGCCACTCAGTGTAAAAATTGTTTCTGGGTGAATTTGGTTGTGTTGACTAATGTTGCAAAAAATGGGCATGGGTATTTACTGGTGAAAAGTAGGTTGAGGTCCAGACTTATTCTGACCTATACCAGGGGTCCATGCTAATACTGGGAGGGGTCTATGCGCCACTGTTGGCCAGTGTGTGTCTGCCATAAAGTTCACATATCCTGGGTCAATAAGCTACTGGCTGGCCAGTGTCCAGTTACCAAGCTAGGGTTACCTGGGATAGCTCTGTTGAGTAAAAGCTGGAAGTAAAGCCAATTAACCTGCCAAACATGAACTAAAAATTGCTATACTCAGTATAGGTTCAGTAACAGGGCACAGCATGGAGGTGGATGACATGATGGTAAGGAGAATGCTGGGGATCCTATGTTTCCAGGAGACAAGATGGTAGGGCAGTACAGCAACGCCACTTGGCTTGGAATCCAGATCTACTACTCAGGAGGAAGACAGGCTAAAGATGGTGTAGGAATTATGGTGATGAAGTGACTTCAGAAGACAGTTGGGGATGACATCAGAATTAGTGACAGACTCATGGAAATCAGACTCTACTGTAAGGGTAGGGCAGTATTCATAATCTCAGCCTATGATAGGGCAGTATTCATAATCTCAGCCTATGATAGGGCAGTATTCATAATCTCAGCCTATGATAGGGCAGTATTCATTATCTCAGCCTTTGCCTCAGAGCAGGGTTGTGATAATGAGGAAAAGACTACATTAAACTCAAACACAAGACATGTGAACAGTGAGAGTTCAAAATGAAAAATCACATTGAGTACAGTGTAATGCAACCAAGCAATTAGGTGATGACTGATTCTAAGATCTGAACAGACAATATAAGGATATCTGCAGTAAAAAGGCTACTTGTCATTAGTAAGGTAGGGTAAAGACAACACAGCAGGAGTATGAACTTAAATAACATAACTGTCACAGCAACAAAATGACAACAAATACAATGGCGGTCACAAGCACAACACAGAAACAAAGTCTGACCAAATATAGTGGCTTTGAAGCCAAAGCTGGAGACATAGATTTCATTGCCAGCAGTGGGGTTACTGCAGATCATAGGCCTGGCACTTTCAAAGACCATGTCTAAAAGTAGACTTCCGGATGATCTGGCTTTATGAAGTATAGTTGCTTAGTTGAATCACCAAACCAAGAAGACCAGAAACCAGCAAAAAAACAAAACTGCAAACCAAACACTTGTAGAAAGAAGCGCTCAAGGAATCATAGTTTTTTGCGTAAACAAAATTTTATTCTTCTACTATTCATATGAAGACTTCATCAGAACTAGCATACAAATAACAAACCAACCATATTTAAATACTACACAATGACCAATCAACCAATAAAAACATTTTCTAAGCACACATAGATTTAACCCTTAATGAATCAGACTGAATAAATCCTGGATCTTCTGTTTAAATAAAACTTTATATTAACACTTTCATTTAAACCAGGTGGAATATGGGCAACCAAACATACTTGCCACTCAACTTCTTTCATTTCCACCTGTTTTTTTTTAAATTACCTCCCCTTAAGTCTAACAAAACAACATCAATAACAGTAAAAATACATTTCTTAAATTGTAGGCATCTTATAGAATGCTTATGTAGTGTGTTATTCTCATCAAGTGTTTTCATAGCATATAGGTGTTCTCTAATCCTGGTGCGCAGACTTCTAGTGGTCATGCCGACATAAAATGCTGGAAATGAGAGTGCAATGTAAACCACACCAGTAGAGGAACAATTGAATCTACCTGGAATCCTTATATTCCTTTTATGATGTACTAAATCTACATATGGACTCTCTGAAATATAACAACACATATTACAATTGTGACACTTGTAAGTGCCGAAAGGTTTAATGGTGATAGGATGATTAATTTTAGTCTCTGTATTTTCCAATAAATGCTTGATGTTACCTCTCTTTTCCTCAAAGTTAGGTATGTTACCTAATATTCCAGCCAGTTTGTCATGTCCCATCAAAATTCTCCAATTTTATTTAACAATATTTTTATGGCATAAGAATTTACAGTCATATACAAACTAAATCTGGAATCAAGCGCTGTATTAATATTTTTTGTTTTATTATTGTTCTGCTTACTAACAAATCCATGTGTAATAATAGGGGGTAATTCATTATTTCTCCTATTGATAATTTCTGAAGCTGCTTCATCCAATAGCTTTAAAGGATAACCCCTATCCAAAAGTAATCTTTTAATGAAGTCAAGCTCTTCTAAAAAATCTTTAACCTCAATGGCCATCTTTGAGGCCGTAATAAATTGTCCACGGGGGATATTTTTCTTAATGTACATTGGATGTCCACTTTTAAAATGCACATAACTATTACCAAAAGTACTGTCACAAAACTCACTAACCATCTCATTAATTTGTTCTGTAAATGTTATATCATCTGTGTTTAGCCTACTAACCCTAGTTAATTGTGCTCTCATGATGTCACTAAAAACACGAGGTGCATGCATACTTTGTCTATTAAGGTAATGGTTTACATGAACATCTTTTTTGTGTATATTAGTCGCAATCTAACCATTTTTCTTTTCTAATTCTACATCCAAAAACACTATTTTCTCATTTGAAGATGACATTTTGAAGTTCAAAAATTGGTAGCAGTATTTAGATATAAGACATAGCCATCTAGTTCTTCCTGGGTACCATTCCAAATAAGGAAGCAATCATCAATAATTTTTTGATAAAAACAAACCTTACTACTCAAAAAGTTCCTCTCCCTATATATAAACTCCTTTTGCCATTGGTGTAGGGCTAGATTAGCATATGTGTTAGCCATGGGAGTACCCATGGCTACACCAGCTAGCTGTAAAATAGGTTCATTGTTAAAGAGGAAAATATTTTTAGTTAAAACTATTTCCAATAATGCACACACGTTTTCAATCTCTCTGGCTTGTAAGCCCATCTCAACATTAAGAAAGTCACAGATCGCTTCAATACCATATCCATTTGGTATCAATGTAAACAGTGATGTAATATCTAGCATGACAAACAAATACTCAGTTAATTGATGTTTATTTTACCATTCCTTTAATTTACATAGACAATTAGTGGTGTCTAACACACTCTAGGGCATCGCTGTAAGTATCTACTCAGATATTTTTGTAAGTACATAGAGATTGGTTCTGTTATCCAACCCACTCCTGAGACAATCGGTTTCGAGGGGGGGGGGGGTTGTAAGTGATTTATGTATTTTAAGGATACCATAGATTTGAGGTATTCTGGGGCAGGGTACTATAAAGTAATTGAATAATTCTATAGTTATATCATCGGTTAATTGCAGTTCATAAATTAACATATTTACCTCCGAGATACATCTTTTAACATCCACAAATGTGAATTTCTTAAAGGTCTTAACATCTTGCAGAAAAATATTCAATGATGTCATATAGTCAGTTCTACTCATTACTATGGTAGCCCCCCCATCAGCTTGCTTTATGACAATATGTTCATTTACTTCCAGTTGCTTAAGTGCTTCACTTTCAGCATATGTCAGATTGCACATTCTTTTACATACTCCTTTAGCATATAGTTCCCTTATCTCATTTTCACATATATTATTAAATGCTGTTATCACTGGACAACTTGCAGGAACAAATGTGCTTGATTTCCTACATAATAATTCATAAACAGGTTCTTCAACTTTAAACATTAGTTTAAGGTTTAAATTCCTTAAAAATATTTTCAAGTCTGTTGACGCTTTTACTATATCATCTGATGCACTCGGTATAAATTTCAGTCCCTTTCCTAATATAGACAATTGTGCACTTGTTAAATCATAGCTTGATAGATTAACAATACCTTGTCCTTTATTAACTGGCAACGAGCAGCTTAGTTTTGGTATGCCAGACTGCTGTTTTTCCTTTTTGTCCCATTTGCAGTATTCTCCAGCTGCCATTGTAGTGACCATCCTGTTGAGGGATTTACTTTTTGAGTCCCCACTTTTTCTGGCAAGTTTAACTGAAAACACATAGTAGGAGTTGAAAGGGACCGTTTGATGTTATAATTCCTAAAAAAACGAAGTGTTCCGATGCTCAAAATCACTTGTAGACATAGTCGCAGCTTCAGGTAGCTTATTTCCTCCATTCTCTTTTAAAGTCTTGGTCATTATGTTACTCAAGGATGCCGCATCAGCTGGGGGAGGGATCCCTTTCTGGCTAGCCAGTTGCGAAAATCGTATGGATGAATCTTCCTCACTAATGGTTGATTGTACTAATTGCTCATTGCCAGTTGGTGGAAAGGTGTCTAACTGGTACATTGGCCCTTTTTGTTTAGTAGGTGTGTTTTTTGAATCTCAGATTTGGGCCATGAAAAAATATGTCCCATTTTAAAATCATTAACATCTCGAAGTATTTTATGTCTTTTGTAACTTCGAGCTTCCTGTCTAGAAGCTACATTCTATTCAGCATACTTTGATATATATTAATCAAATTTGAAAAGCATGACATGTTTACCAAATCATTTTCTAGTATCACTATTTCTTCAATCAACTGCTTTTCAATAGTCTGAAAGAAATTATTCATCAAGCTCATTTAGTCTGCACTTAGTTTTAGATTTAGTTGTTGCCTGTTTCAGTAGTTCAGGGTAGGTGTTACCATATGATGGCATCTTTAGGATACGAAGACCTCATGGAGGTACCCTCAGCTCCAAATAAGTTGAAAAACTCAACCGTTGTCAATGGAGCTGCTTAAGTGTCTGAACCTTCTTTTCTAATACATCAAGAGATTTCCTCAAAGGCGTCTACTGAGTGGTCAGTGGTTCCCACAGACACAGGTACATTGGAAACTATTTGTAACAAAGGATTACCTTCTTTTGATAAAAGGTTTTCAACAGATCGATTCTCATCCCCTCTTCTTTCATTATGCTGATTGTGAAACACTCATTGTGGTAATGACGCCCACACTACAAACTATGAATGGCATCATGAGAGCACAATTGACTAGGGTTGGTAGGTTAAACACAGATGATATAACATTTAGGGAACAAATTAATGAGATGGTTAGAGAGTTTTGTGACAGTGGATATAATGTGACTGCCATGAAAGATATGTGTGAAGAGAAATATAAAGATAGAAGTAACAATAGCAGACCAACTTTCTTAGCAAGTGGAAATGGTGACGATTCACCAAGAAAGAAAATCAATACATTTACGTATGTTACTACATTCAGTGTAAGAACTGAATATGTTAAGAAAATTATACAAAAAATTGGGCTATATTGATGGCAATTCCAGAATTACAAGGACGTCTGGGTGATTAAACCAAGTTTTGCATACAAGAATCTTAAAAATTTAAAAAGAAGGTTGTACTATAAAGATTTTAGATCTATTAACAAAAGGCAAGTTATAAATAAATCTGGTATAACTAAATGTATGAACTGTAGTTTTTGTAATGATATTTTTGTTGATATATTTGTATATCCTGTAACCCATAAAGAATGTGTTTTAGTGCTCAGCAAACTGTAATATTGTTAATGTGGTATACTTAGCAACTTGTGTAAAATGTCCATCGTTCTATGTGGATAAAACCACAAGAAAACTGAAAGAGTGATTCTTTACTGCTCAGCAAACTGTAATATTGTTAATGTGGTATACTTAGCAACTTGTGTAAAATGTCCATCGTTCTATGTGGATAAAACCACAAGAAAACTGAAAGAGCGAATAGTAGAGTGTAAATCAGATATTTGTAGGAGTATACATACCAATGCACTAAGTAAACACATTATAGATAAACACTCGAGTATTATTTTAAATTTATAGTTATGGATATAGTAATGAAAGAGGTTAGAGGTGGTGATATAAATAATGTTCTAGAAAACAAAGAATATGAATGGATAGTTAGAGTACAGGCGGATTTGAAACCTAGTTTAAATAATGCGGTTAGTGTAAAGCCTGTTTTAGTTAGAAAACCGATGCAAAATCATTGAATTTTATTATGCTGTAATATTGGTTTAAATGTTTTGTAAAATGGGGGTGTTTGGGATAGGCTGATTGTGATCATGTGATTTTATGTGCTCCTATTTAAAGTTTGTATTTTAATTGTGATTCATTAGCACTGAAGAAGGGTGGTTTACCTGAAAGCTCTGCAATAAATCTTTTTGGCGTTGGATTTGTTCATTTATTTTGACTTGTGTTCCAGTTACCAAAGCACAAACTTAGTAGTCTTCATTTCTCCATTCATAGTTTGTAATGTGGGCATCATTACCACAAGGAGTGTTTCACAGTCAGCACAATGGAAAGAAGAGGGATGAGAATCAATCCATTAAAAACCGTTTATCAAAAGAAGGTAATCCTTTGTTACAAATAGTTTTCAATGTACTTGCGTCTGTGGGAACCGCTGACCACTCTCTTGATGTATTAGAAAAGAAGGTACAGACATTTAAGCAGCTCCAATGGCAGCGGTTGAATTTTTCAACTTATTTGGAGCTGTGGGTAGTTCTGCGAGGTCTTTGCATCCTAAAGATGCCATCATATGGTAACACCTACCACAAACTACTGAAACAGTGGCAACAACTAATTCTAAAACTAAGTGCAGACTACATGAGCTTGATGAATATTTTCTTTCAGACTATTGAAAAGCAGTTGACTGAAGAAATAGTGACACTAGAAAATGATTTGGTGAGCATGTCATGCTTTTCAAATTTGATTAATATATAATCAAAGTATGCTGGATGGAATGCAGCTTCTAGACAGCAAGCTTGAAGTAAATAAAAGACATAAAATACTTCGAGATGCTAATGATTTTAAAATGGGACATATTTTTTCATGGCCCAAATCTGAGATTAAAAAAAAATGCCTACTAAACAAAAGGGGCCAATGTACTGGCTAGACACCTTTCCACCAACTGGCAATGAGCAATTAGTGCAACCAACCATTAGTGAGGAAGATTCATATATATGATTTTCGCGACTGGCTAGCCAGAAAGGGATCCCTCCGCCAGTTGATGCGGCATCCTTGAGTAATGTAATGACTGAGACTTTAAAAGAGAGTGCAGGAAATGAGTAACCTGAAGCTGCGACTACGTCTTCAAGTGATTCTGAGCATCAGAACACTTCATTTTTTATGAATTATAATATCAAAGGGTCCCTTTCAACTCCTACAATGTGTTTTCAGTTAAACTTGCTGGAAAAAGTGGGGACTCAACAAGTAAATCCCTCAAGAGGATGGTCACTAGAACAGCAGCTGGAGAACACAGCAAATGGTACAAAAAGGAAAAACAGCAGTCTAGCATACAGAAACAAGTCTGCTCATCACTAATTAATAAAGGACAAAGTACTGTTAATCTATCAAGCTATGATTTAACAAGTGCACAATTGTCTCTGTTAGGAAAGAGACTGAAATTTATACCGAATGCATCACATGATATAGTAAACGCGTTAACAGACTTGAAAATATTTGTAAGGAATTTGCACCTTAAACTAATATTTAAAGATGAAGAACCTGTTGATGTGTTATTATGTAGGAAATCAAGCACATTTGTTCCTACAAGTTGTCCAGTGATAACAGCATTTAATA
Source organism: Protopterus annectens (assembly GCF_019279795.1). Classification (NCBI taxonomy): domain Eukaryota; kingdom Metazoa; phylum Chordata; order Ceratodontiformes; family Protopteridae; genus Protopterus; species Protopterus annectens. Next base: position 1,815,133,568 of record NC_056728.1, on the reverse strand, counting down.
ATATATGTGAAAATGAGATAAGGGAACTATATGCTAAAGGAGTATGTAAAAGAATGTGCAATCTGACATATGCTGAAAGTGAAGCACTTAAGGAAATGAAAGAAAATGAACATATTGTCATAAAGAAAGCTGATAAGGGGGGGGCTACTGTAGTAATGAGTAGACTTGACTATATGGCATCATTGAATACTTTTCTGAAAGATATTAAGACCTTCAAGAAAATCACATTTGTGGATGTTAAAAGATGTATCTCGGAGGTAAATATGTTAATTTATGAACTGCAATTAACCAATGATATAACTATAGAATTATTCAATTATGTTACAGTACCCTGCCCCAGAATACCACAAATCTATGGTATCCATAAAATGCATAAATAATTTACAACCCTCCCCCAAGACTGATTGTCTCAGAAGGGGGTTGGATAACAGAATCAATCTCTATGTACTTACAAAAATATCTAAGTAGATACTTACAACAATGCCCTAGAGTGTTAACAGATACCACTAATTTTCTATGTAAATTAAAGGAATGGTAAAATAAACAGCAATTAACTGAGTATTTGTTTGTCATGCTAGATATTACATCACTGTTTACATTGATACCAAATGGATATGGTATTGAAGCGATCTATGACTTTCTTAATGTTGAGATAGGCTTACAAGCCAGAGAGATTGAAAATGTGTGTGCATTATTGGAAATAATTTTAACTAAAAATATTTTCCTCTTTAACAATGAACCTATTTTACAGCTAGCTGGTGTAGCCATGGGTACTCCCATGGCTAACACATATGCTAATCTAGTCCTACACCAATGGGAAAAGGAGTTTATATATAGGGAGAGGAACTTTTTGAGTAGTAAGGTTTGTTTTTATCAAAAATTTATTGATGATTGCTTCCTTATTTGGAATGGTACCCAGGAAGAACTAGATGACTATGTCTTATATCTAAATACTGCTACCAATTTTTGAACTTCAAAATGTCATGTTCAAATGAGAAAATAGTGTTTTTGGATGTAGAATTAGAAAAGAAAAATGGTTAGACTGCGATTAATATACACAAAAAAGATGTTCATGTAAACCGTTACTGAAAAAATATTTTGATCTTACTTGCTTACTTGCTTGGTGTGATGGATCTGCAGTGTTCTTATGACACTCAGTCTTGCTGGCTGGAATCAAAGTCTGGTTATAATTGCATTCACAGTCTGTTGCATACAGAAACTTGTAGAATATACACAGATGAAAGAATATACTTTGCAGCACTTGTCTTTAAGAGCAGTAACCAATAACTTTTATAATAAATAAAACTGGACAAACGTTGCAGCTTAAAAGTACTGTTCCAACTTTACTTCTCATATAGTACAGATGATGTGAGAGATATAACATTTACCTTGGGACTTGTGTCCAAACCTCTCTCTCACATAGCTGGATTTATACAGCTCTTTATATACAGTTTTAGTCCTGTAGAAACAATACTAAGCTTCCTTGTTTAACAATGTCTTGTAAGAGACCAGCTTTTCTGACAGTGTGAATATCCTGTAACAGTGTCCTGATGTCCATGTAGAAAAACATATTTTTGAGGAAACACATTGTCTGTATTCTATTTGGATCTGTGTATATGACCATATGTTCTTGTACCAATGCTGATAAGCATATCCTGTTTTTTATGAAGAAAAACATATTTTTGAGAAAACACATTGTCAGAGATCAGCTTTTCTGACAGTGTGAATATCCTGTAACAGTGTCCTGATGTCCATGTAGAAAAACATGCCATTGTTCTTTAAAAGCAGATTTTGCATTTTTGTTCTTGCATACATCCTGTTTTGAGTCTGTAAGGGAAGAATGTCCATTCAGCAGATTCCTTTTCCAAGCCATGGTCATTTAGTATGACTGCTGATCACATATTAGTAAACTCTGTTTCTGCATTTAAGCAAGCCTTTTCTTTCAGCATATTTACAACATAATTAATTTCAGATTTATATTCATAAAATCTAACAATTCCCTCTGTTTTTAAACATACTCAAAACATTTTATATAGAAAACACAAGAAACAAACCTTTAGTTTGATACAACAAATCAAAATGCAATTTTACATAGTTAATACAATGATATTAAAGTATTACTACCAAAACTGAATGTATTTAACACTTTTTCTTTTGCAGACCATTCTGTGAAAATATTTTATCAGTTATAAGCTGTGTCTGCTTTGGTTTTATTATTTTTTTTTTAACATGATCAATTTATTCTTTTGTAATCACAGAATTTAATTTATGACTTAGAACTGTTCCATTAACTCTTTGCAGCTGTTAAATTAACTATGAGACAATAACTATGTGCTACTGCAAGCATTTATACACTACTGAAAACACACAATTTCAATGTCATTTTAACCATCACATTGTGTTCATGTCTCTGAACTGCTACAATGTATTCTGTACAGTATGTATTTACATAGACTGTTTGCTATTTATGCATTTCAATTTACTAGGTATACTGGACCCACTTTTTTTAAAACATGTTTTTTCACACATATTTATTACTAGACATTTATTTAATTTGTACTGAATTCTTCTGCATTTGTACATACAATGACTATAAAGTACATTTAGTCTAATCTTACAAATTTAATAACATTAATATTAAGCAAAATCTTGGAAAATGTTTGTCTCTTTAGAAATATCTAGTGGAATTGACACCAAATGCATATGTCATGTTATTTTAAACTACATACTCAGCAATTAAAATATTCATGCTTTTTTATACCAACATTGTTTTGTCAAAAACATATTGAAATAGTGACCATTCTTATTCAATTTTTTACATATCTTTACTCTCTTTTGTATAGCTGTAATCAGTTTTAAGCCATCTCTTGTTTTTTAACTATCTCTTGTATAGCTTTACAGTTTAACAGGTTGTAAATACAATTTAATACTAAACAATACAATAATAACCATTATGATAGCTATTAACAACTTGTAAAATATCTTATCCTGTCAGGTTTAATCCAGTTTACCAGTATTTCTAATACACTAATACCTGTTTTTCCCTCTACCTAAAAGAGTATTGTCAAGAATGAATGAGATATATTTTTTTTCCTGTAGCTTTATTTTAGACCCTTATTATTTATTTTTATGTAGCTTTATTTCAGACCCTTGTTTATTTTTTCTGTAGCTTTATTTCAGACCCTTGTGCAGTGCTGCTTATACAGTCAGTGTAAAACTGAGTAGTACTGCACTATTGTTTATCTACTTTATGCTGTGAGAATAGAATGCATGTCAGCCCAACACTTTGGCCATACATTTACGTTATTTGGTTACTAATAAACTATGGACTTTTATCTGATTTGATCATTAATAGGTATTTACACCCTCCTGCACAATTGATTTGAACTGTATATATACTATAGCCCATTTGCTGGCTGTACTTGATGCAACTGAGGTTTTTTTTTGTCCTTTTAACATTTACTTGCAAACAGATTATAAGTGACATCTATGCACAATTGTGACATTTTATTACAATTACCAAATAGTGTTGCCTGTAAATATTTTAACAGTTATGTTTTAATAACAATGATGCTTTAGAAAAACTCAAGCTACTTATCTGGCAATCAGTCTTGTTGTTTACCTTATCTTTCCAGCATTTCCTGTAACTATTCATTCAGTCTAGGAAGGTCTGAGCTTACATTTCATACTCTGTAAACTATAGTTAATTCTTTTAGCATTTTTAACTATGCATTTATACTACATTACAATTAGCTTACATGGATTTCAGTATTATTTATTTATTTATTTATTTATTTAACTATTTAACTGTCCTGCCATTAATTTTACAAAAACTGTTTGACTAATACCATCTGTGATTTTATTTATTTTTAAAATTCAGAACTTTAAATGTTTGGTGTTACTATATAATTATAAACAAATTGTAAAAAACAAAATAGATATTAGTTTAACCAACACATTTATATTTATATTATTTATATTTGCTGTTGTCTGCTTGTTATTCTTGTGTATTGTAACAGATGTACTCTAGATGAAAAGAACACACATGCATGTCTGTCTTGTATCTGTATATCTTTATACAAGCATGTCAGTCTTGTGATTTTAAATTTTTACTCCTATTAACTATTTTCATTTAATTTTTATACACTAGAACAGTTTTGTTTACCTTTTGACTATGCTAATGAATGGCATTCATATGCTTTACTTTACTGTAGTACTGATAGATGTCTTGCTTTAACTGAATGAAAGTAAAACATTTAAGAATGATTTGTCCCTATCATCCTACCATGTATGTTTAACCATTTTCAAAACATAAACATATTATAAAATATATTTCTTTTGCACAGATTAACTGTGTATGCAGGAAGTTCCCAGTCTCTGTCAGTTCAGCTAATTTATTTTCTTTATCCTGGAACTTCTGTTGAATTTCCTGTGATGTTGCATGGTTTTTTTGACATTCTTTAGTAAGCTGTTCTGCTGAATTTGAAACTCCTATGCACTTTTGAAAAGATGTGTGTATAACTTGTCTAAGCTTCCTGAACTCATTGTGTCTGTCTTTTAGAAGTTTACTACATTCCTTTGTAACAAAATGTACTAGGGGTTCTATCAGTAACTGATTTCACTCACATGTGGTGACAGGACATAACTGTTCAACATCAGAATGTAATGGAAACACTTTACCCTTAGTTAATTCTTCAGATCTGTCTTTACAGTCTATTTTTTAGCAATATGATGCAATATTATTTTATAGCATAATACACAAAATGCAGTTTTGTTGAAGCACACAATAAACATTTGTCATATTTCACATGGTTTTCTTTGAGATACCAGTCAAATATTGTAATACATTTGCATAATGCCTTACTATCAACCTGCCCTAATAAGGTTTTACATTTACTAATGTGCTGTGTATACCAACATAGCAATTTACTAAAGTTTGGTTTACTCCTGCATGAATTATAAATAATATCCATACTGTCTAATATACAAAACTGTCGAATAGCAACCATACTAAAAATGTGACAGAAAAAGTCTTACCAGTTAGCAAGAAAACAGGTGATCAGGCTGCTATTGCAGATGGCTGGAAATTTTTCAAAGTCACTTGAGAAGCTGGGAAAGCACAACAGGCAGTGGACTGATGGGCTAGTGGATATCCCCCTTTTCTTGAGGAATTTATGGCACTGCAAATTTCTTGAACTAGTCTCAAAAAACTTTACTACTGCAAGCTGCATAAACTGGAATACTTCTGTTCAGAATTGACACAAATGTTAGTTACTGCAATTTAACTGAAGTGACCCTCTGCAGGGCTTACCATCACTCCTTCTGTGTTTGAATGCAGATTGTAGGTTCAAATGCAGGCTAGCTTGCCATTGAAAAAATTATATGGAGCTAGTCACTCAGCTGCCTCGCCATTGAAAAAATATTTTGAGATTTCTCTGCTTACTGCTTGCTGTGATGGATCTGCAGTGTTCTTATGACACTCAGTCTTGCTGGCTGGAATCAAAGTCTGGTTATAATTGCATTCACAGTCTGTTGCATACAGAAACTTGCAGAATATACACTGATGAAAGAATATACTTTGCAGCACTTGTCTTTAAGAGCAGTAACCAATAACTTTTATAATAAATAAAACTGGACAAACGTTGCAGCTTAAAAGTACTGTTCCAACTTTACTTCTCATATAGTACATATGATGTGAGAGATATAACATTTACCTTGGGACTTGTGTCCCTACCAAACCTCTCTCACATAGCTGGATTTATACAGCTCTTTATATACAGTTTTAGTCCTGTAGAAACAATACTAAGCTTCCTTGTTTAACAATGTCTTGTAAGAGACCAGCTTTTCTGACAGTGTGAATATCCTGTAACAGTGTCCTGATGTCCATGTAGAAAAACATATTTTTGAGGAAACACATTGTCTGTATTCTATTTGGATCTGTGTATATGACCATATGTTCTTGTACCAATGCTGATAAGCATATCCTGTTTTTTATGAAGAAAAACATATTTTTGAGAAAAGACATTGTCAGAGATCAGCTTTTCTGACAGTGTGAATATCCTGTAACAGTGTCCTGATGTCCATGTAGAAAAACATGTCATTGTTCTTTAAAAGCAGATTTTGCATTTTTGTTCTTGCATACATCCTGTTTTGAGTCTGTAAGGGAAGAATGTCCATTCAGCAGATTCCTTTTCCATGCCGTGGTCATTTAGTATGACTGCTGATCACATATTAGTAAACTCTGTTTCTGCATTTAAGCAAGCCTTTTCTTTCAGCATATTTACAACATAATTAATTTCAGATTTATATTCATAAAATCTAACAGTTACCTTAATAGACAAAGTATGCATGCACCTCGTGTTTTTAGTGACATCATGAGAGCACAATTAACTAGGGTTAGTAGGCTAAACACAGATGATATAACATTTACAGAACAAATTAATGAGATGGTTAGTGAGTTTTGTGACAGTGGATATAATGTGACTGCCATGAAAGAGATATGTGAAGAGATATGTAAAGATAGAAGTAACAATAGCAGACCAACTTTATTAGAAAGTGGAAATGGTGACAATTCACCAAAAAAGAAAATCAATAAAGTTAGGTATGTTACTATGTTCAATGTAAGAACTGAAGATGTTAAAAAAAATCTACAAAAAATTGGACTAGATTGATGGCAATGCCAGAATTACAAGAAAGTTTGGGTGATAAACCAAGTTTTGCATACAAGAATCTTAAAAATTTAAAAAGAAGTTTGTGCTATAAAGATTTTAGATCTTTTAACAAAAGGCAAGTTATAAACAAACCTGCTACAACTAAATGTGTGAACTGCAGTTGTTGTAATGATATTTTTTTGTTGATAATATATTTGTACACCCTGTAATTCATGAATAATGTGTTTTACTGTTTTACTGCTCAACAAACTGTAGTATTGTTAATGTGGTATACTTAGCAACTTGTGTAAAATATCCATCATTCTATGTGGGTAAAACTACAAAAAAAACTGAAAGAGCAAATAGTAGAGTGTAAATTGGATATTTGTTGGAGTATGCATACCAATGCACTAAGTAAACACATTATAGATAAAGGCTCTGAGCATTATTTTAAATTTAGAGTTATGGATATTGTAATGAAATAGGTCAGAGGTGGTGATATAAATAATGTTCTAGAAAACAAAGAATATGAATGGACAGTTAGACTACAGGTGGATTTGAAACCTGGTTTAAATAATGCGGTTAGTATAAAGCCTGTTTTAGTTAGAAAACAGATGCAAAATCATTGAATTTTATTATGCTGTAATATTGTTTTAAATGTTTTGTAAAATAGGAGTGTTTGGGATAGGCTGATTGTGATCATGTGATTTTATGCACTCCTATTTAAAGTTTGTATTTTAATTGTGATTCATTAGCACTGAAGAAGGGTGGTTTACTCAAAAGCTCTGCATAAATCTTTTTGGCATTGGATATCTAACAGTAGTACAGTGATGTGTCCAGGAAATGATCTTAAGAGAGACTTCAGCAGTCCTATAAAGCAAATTTTTCCACAGCAGATAATTATATATGTGGTAACATCAAAGGAAGGACATATGTCTCCATATAAAGCCATGGGAGAAGTGTAGCCATGACCCCATAGCTCCTGGCCTGCAAAAAGAGCTAGCTCTTTAATCTGCAGGCCATCCTGAATTTGCTGCTCTTATTAATTATTGTAGTCAGAAACAATCCTTTTCTGATCCAGCCAGGGTATGTGAACCTGACGAATGTGCCAGTGCAGGTTCCATTAAACATTTTAAGCCTTGTAACATTTTCTCTCTTGTCTGAAAGGGTTTTATTGCCAAACAACATGACTTTAATGTTGACCACATTTCATATTAAGCAGTTGCAGGCTAGTCAGTATTGCAGTTGAAGAAGTGTATTCTGAAGTATTAGGTGTACCTTCTGGTTTGAAGTACTGATAAAGAGTATTTTTGAGTTATTTGCAGAATGACTAAGAGTGCAGTCATCCCTACATGCCAGTCACAGGATGTCAACAAAAGTACTGAACTGCAGTACCATTACTTAGTAAGCAGCACACAAACGTTTGTTCTTACAAATATCTGTGCAAGTTTTTCTGATAAGAATGATGGGCATAGGTATCTATGCATACAATGGCTGCTGCCTATGAAAAAGAGCACAGTAATTATTTCTTGCTGATGGTAAGGCATATACATACTTATCCTCAAATGCAACATGTCTGTTTTTTTTTCTCCAGCTACTTTGATCTAACTTATTAACCGATTTGAATCCTATTAAGCACAAGTTGCCTCTTTGGGGGGATGATTCAGTAGTATTAGTCTGCTAAAGATGTGATAGATCATGTAGTGTGCAGATAGACAATGAAAGCATCTTACTCAGACCTACATGTAACAGCCTGATAACACCTGGCTGCCTTAAGATTATATTCTGTTGCCTGGCTGGAATAAAATATATGCTATACTTAAGATGTATCTGTTTTACATGCTACAGAACTAGTCACCATATTGCACATTTCTGTTTAGCATTAATGAGTTTGCCAATTTACTGTTTTCTGTGCTATTCAAGATAATAACTACTTCTGTCAGTGTTATACATGGGACAGGCTATGTTTCAGGGTGATTTAACTGCCAGACTGGATTAAAGTTCCTAAATAAGTAATACAGTAAAATTAATAACCCACTTCATTTAGCATCCTTTTTTGTACTATAGTATTACGTAAGAAGACCAAATTTATGTAAGTTCTGCTTATTACAGGCATAATTGGCATGCTCATATCTGTCAGTTATGCTGTTTAGATTTTACCATACATACATTTTAGACTGACTCTATGGCAAAAGTATATGTGCTATCTTTATTTAAACTCTTAAAATCTGTTTAGCTAATACAAACACTGCGTATACAAATTATTAATGCAGAAATGTTCTTATTGCTCATGACATGCAATGTATTATTCACGAGTGGCTGAAAAATCCAGATGAGATAACAAAAATGATAATGTGCTGGAACAAACAAATTTAGAATGGGCTACGTAGGACTTATTTTTTGTTTCTATCTGTAACTCTTTACTTTAAAAAATATTGATTTTATGTGTCACTCATGCTATAAGTTTTTTTTTTCCCCAGAATTTATATTTATGCACTGAAACAAACATGATTTCCAAATACAAATAATGATAAGGAATGACTGAGAAAATGTGATACTTATCATATAGTGCTAGACAATAGACAAGCTCTTTTCACTGGTGCCATGGCATTTTGCATCATTATATATTGGCACTTCTGTTGTAAGCCAGTGTTATTTACAAACTTTTTTTTTTTTGCCTTTTTCACTTTTGCTGTGTGTGATATTGAACTTGACATCAATCTAGAACACCTTCCTATTAAGCGGACTCTAATGAATAATGCATTGAAGTTCAGACTTGGGAAGGTATGGAAAGACGGAGGGCAGGGAAAAAATGCAGAGGCAAAATATGTGTGGAAGATGTTGCTAAGAAGTGCCATGATCTTGGGGAATTTTTGTCTAAGTTACAGATAGCAGTAGTGATAGGTAGTTATATGTAGTGACAGTAATCAAAACGTGGATGAACAGCAAGAAAATTTGCAGTATGAGAATTCAAGGGTTAAATATCTGCAAAAAGTGTAAATGGGGAAGGGATGAAGGGGTGGTGAAAAGCCAGAATATAAATTAACAGAAAAAAGAAAGAACATGGAATAATGCTGAGATAAAGGGGCCACGTTTATGTCAGTTTACTAACAATAAATCTACTGGGATGAAGTTGGGTATGATGCTGAATAGACAGCATGTATATAAACTAACAAATACAACCAAACCAGGAAGAGATGACAAGGAAAAGATAAAGGATTGGAGAATCGAGATGAGAACAGTGATGATGTGGGACTTCACTTGTCCTAAATCAAACTGGTTCTTCAAGTTGTGAAAGATGTGTAGGGAAAATGAGGTAGTATGGGTAAAAGATCAGAAAAGTTACACTCAAATGGTGTCAGAAAGAAGAGGATGGAATGACAAAGTCAAGAATTTTAGACTTGGTGCAATACAGAGCAAAGGAGGCTGGGGTAATGGAAATAATTTAACATTACCAAAAAAGTGATTATGCATCAATGTAACTCAATGATAACCATAACAGAAGAACACAGATACAAAAACAGAGGTATGGGACTATAGGCCATCAGGTTCCAAAACACAATAGGAAATGAGAGAACCTCTTGTGCTTTAGGACACCATGACAGAGCCATTGGAGTGGGAGGGTCTCAATCATAGAATTATCATCCTGCAGGTTCTGGTATACCATGCCTTATTACATGCCAGTAAATAGTGTCATGGAACAGTGTTACTTAGCATACTGCTGTGTCATGCTAAGCCTAAAGTTTGTTGCCTATATCCCAGCTGCACAAGCATAATCGCTTGAGGTGTCAGTGTCTTGTGTCTTGTTGCTTGTTTCACATAAGAGTAATATCTCACTGTTTAAATTGTAATGAACTTTCGGTGCTCTGTAAATGGTTATGTAATAATTTTATAAGGCTTGCACATTGGAGAGAGAGCCTAGACAATGAAGAATTCTATATTTATTGTGTAAAGGGATTGAGTGACTCAGGACAATGGAACTATTCTCCACTTCAGCCTTCAAAACTTTTGTTTGAATATTTGCTATTACTACCAGGATCTGCAGCTGTGGTGGCTACACCTAGGCCCTTGCCCTGGACTTCAGTGCCACCACAGTGATCTTCCATCTCATCATGGTATAGGCCTCTCAGCTCCCAGCACCAGCCAAGTATGGGCCTGACACTCCAGTGTCATCCTTTTCAGGGCTAGTTGATTTGGCAGATGAATGGTTACATGCTACTTAGTAGATTCCAACCTCCATGGCAGCTGTCCTGCTGTCTATATCAAACAACACCTTTTCTGGAGTCTGATAAGTGGCAGCATTGGGTGCATTAAAACTGTGTTTGGTTCATCCCATGGTGCCAGTTCACCATAACCTGTAGTACTATTCATAAATAAAACTATTGTGAAAATGAAACTGTGTATGTTTACCTTGAGGATGCTGAGATGACACACACCTTCAGTGACAACTGCCCACAGGCTACTGAAGATCAATTAATATCCCACCCAGCTGCCACCAATATGTGATGGTCCCTACTGTAGGCCAGTAATCAAGAAGCCTCAGTCCTCACCACTGACACCTGTGAGGGATGGCTATTAGGAGCAAAAATGGATATACACAGTATTTTCAGATGCAGCTCTCTGCACCAAGTACAATTTTGCTTAAGAGCACACAGGGAGCTCACTCCAGACCTGGGACTGGACTCTCTCTCTCTCTCTCTCTGCAGGCCCCAAACTCTACACTGACCACTTTGCAGCACTGTGTACCTGTTCCATGTAGCACACACACACACACACACACACACACACACACACACACACACACACACACACACACACACACATGCGCGCGCACCTGGGAAAGGCTGGCACAGATTTACCCGCTGTGCCCCCTCTGGCCAGACTGTAAGGTAATTATGCTGCCACCAGTCAGCTACTCTAAAGCTTTTACAAGGGTACCCAATTATACTGAGAAAAATTATTACTAATACAAATGGTAGAGTTTGACCAATGCAGCAAGGCTTTCAGGAGTGGCCACATTGTCACTAAAATAAGCATAAGTAATCTTAAGATGTTAAAAGTATCCTGTAAAAGACCAGCCACAATGAAAGGTATAGAAATATTTAATAATAAATAATAAAATAGAAAACTGAGAATACTGAATATCTAGTTAGAATAAATACTGGAGTTTCAGTCACAAGAGATATAAAAATAAAATAGTTGTATAGCTTCACACAGATGCAGAAAAACAATATTTAACTAATCTCACTATATTTTCCTGGCTGACTAAATAATTATTGTTCCCTGGTTACTTACTAAAGCAAGGCAAGGTAAAGTGTGTTGAGTTGCTTACTACAGCAAGGCAAGATGAGGGGTGTGGATGAGTGAGATATGTGTTAGGGATCTTTTCTGTCAGGTTCTGAATGACAAAGTGCTACTGCAAGAGTTCCGTCACATCTCTCACTAATATCCAAAGAAGTATTTCAGTGCTGGTTATAGAATGACATCACATCTGGTCACCTGACTCTGGTACAATACACCCAGAGGTTTGGTAAGATCTGTTGCAGTGTCTGAAAGCTATAAAACAATTTCAAAAACTTCCACCCTTCCAGGGTAGCAATTAGTTTACCCCTAAGGACAATACAGTAAGATTCCTAGTCCTGGTTATTCCAGACATTTTTGTCTCTGGCTGCAATCAGACCTGTAAGATAAAATCTTTATGGCCTAAACCAACCCATTTAATTTTCAACCTATTTTTCAAGATTAGCTGGACTGAGCTTAACCTCTTCACTTCCAGAATTCTCTGTTAAAACATATATATTTAATCAGTTAAAATAATACTGTCAGACATAACATGTATATCTCTTTTCTGTCTTTTCTGCTGTTGATGCATTTATAACATAAGCAACTTTCAAATACATTTTTAACACAAGCATCTGTAGAAATCAGTGTGATAGTCAAATGACATAAACTTCTTTACAAAACTCCAGCTAGCTATGCTGGCATACGTTACACATGCACTGCCCTGTTCTCCATGGCACAAATGGCACTATCCCATATCATCACACATGGTTGAAGTGACATTCAGCTGCAGAGAATTGTTATTGTGGATATCCTGTGGGCAAAGAGAAGAATGTGGTGCCATGCCCACTACTTTAATTACCAAATACCTAGGTGGAAAATGATGTCCATGGCCTCTAAGATAACTTGAGACAGCGGGCAGTACGGCAGGCATCAGCAGCAGACTGGCCAGGGTTCATGTCAGTGGCAGTAAAAATGCAGTACACAATGGGCAGTGCCTTTATAATTTGTGTGTGGACTACTACCCCTTTTACAGTGTCTAGGCAACATTACCTAAAGTGCATACTGGAGCATAAATATGACTACAGTAGCATGCAAGATTTCCTCCATGCTGTAGCACACTTATACATGTCATAGTTGCATAAGCATGTACTGTACACTGAGCACAACACTCATTACTTCTTCTGCCCCCATGCACTTGGTTATTAAAGCTGTGAGCATGGCAGTGTGTGCTTCACTTTGCCCACAAGGAATTCACAACAACCATATTTTTCTGCAGCTAAATGTCACTTCAGCCATGTGTCCCCAACCAAATGTATTCGGTTCTTGGAATTCATAAATTCCAACACCCTGGATCAACTAATCCATTGTCCCACCAGGGGCTCCAATATCCTAGACCTGGTCATTACCAACATGGGAGATAGATGCTCCACACCAGTGGTCACCCCCTCATTGGTCAGGTCTGACCATAAGCAAATCACCCTTGACATCCACATCCCACCCTCACCCCCCAGTAAGGAAACCTCCTTTAAAAACTTCTCTAAAGCCAACTTCAAGCTACTAAAGTCAGAAGTGACAAACCTCACAACACCCACACAGACGGGATCTGGAAGTTTGACTGCAGAATCCTACACTAAGGCACTGTACGAGCACATCCAGTCATGCATGAATTGTGCCATCTCAAATAGAACCAAGATGCTCTTCTCCAAAAAAGGAAGCCAATCTGGTGGTCCCCTGCTATAAACAACTATACAACAGAAGGAAGAAACTGTTGCAAAAAAGAGGAAAATCCCAGGATGCAAAAAACTCCCTCACCAGCCACGGTAAGAAGCTGAGATCCCTCATAAAATCCTCAAAAGCTAGTTATGAAAATAAAATTGCCAAAGATTCCAAAGACAACCACAAGGCATTCTATAGTTATGTCAAGAATCTAAATGGCAATGCTCAGATCTGCTCTGAGTTACAACAGAATGGCATTAAATATACTGATCCCAAGGATATTGCCAATATCCTGGCAGATCAATTTAGTGCCAACTTCACCCCCTAAAGGGCCCATCTCAATACCAAAAGATTGCCAAATTCCGATAATCACGGCCACACAGGTAGAAACCGCACTCTCCAAAGCTAAGAATACAGCATCCATGGGACCAGATGACATCCCAGGCTGTGTACTACATGAATTACAAAATGAACTGGCACCTCACCTAAGTGTCATGTTTAATCATAGCCTCACCTCAGGCTTCGTGCCCACTGAGTGGCTACAGTTATCCCGCTCCACAAGGGAGGATCCACCTTGGATCCCGGGAACTACCGTCCCATCAGTCTGACAAGCCTGATTTGCAAGGGCATGGAACGCATTATCATGGAACCTATAAACAAAGACATTGGCAACCTTCAAACACTAGACCCCACCCAGTTTGGGTTTGTGAAGGGCCGATCTTGTCTCCTGCATCTGACTGACTTCTTTGAATCAGTCTCCAGAGCTGTGGACAAGGGCAAGGCAGTCCACACAGCCTATCTGGATCTTGCCAAGGCCTTTGATACCATTCCCCACTCTGGAATCATAGATAAACTTACTAAGCTGGGCATAAATCCATATGTCACTCGATGGGTTGCTACCTGGCTTACTGACAGAACCCAGACAGTAAAAGTAGCCGACTCCAAATCCAGCTCCAGACACGTGACAAGTGGAGTACCTCAGGGTTCAGTCCTGGGACCACTCTTGTTTGGCATCTACTTCTCTGAAGTACAGGCCAACACTAAGGGACTCTGGCTAACAAAGTTTGCAGATGACTGCAAACTGGGAGCCATTATTGAATCCCCAAATGATGTGGATATTCTACAAAAGGACCTTACAGAAACAGATGCCTGGTGCCAGAGCCATGGGCTCAAACTTAATGCCAAGAAATGTATAGTTATCTCCTTTGGAAAAAAACATATACCCATGAATTACCACATAGGTGGCAGGACACTAAACATTGAAAGTGTGATGAGAGACTTAGGGACACAGGTGGACAGTGGTCTCACTTTCGATAACCACATTGCCACAACAGTCAGGAAATCCTTCTATCTGGCACACCTCATCACTAAGGGCTTTTCATCCAGAAAAAAGGAGGTCATTGTCCCATTGTACTCATCCCTCATTAGACCCATTATAGAGTATAATGCCCCGTTTGGTATGTACCTCACAAGACATCTGCAACAGCTGGAAAGGCCACAGAAATACCTCACTAAAAGAATCACAGGCCTAAAGCAGATGCCCTATACTGACCGTCTAAAAAAACTCCAGCTATACTCTGTGGCATATCGTCTGCTCTGTGGCATATCATCTACTCAGATGCAATCTCTGCTTAACATACAAGGCCATGTCAAACCCTGAGCTGTTGGACATGCTCCACTTAAAGACATCCCAATCCCTCAGAGCCAAACACTCCAGGGATTTAAACCGTGTCATCACAATGAACAAAACATGCTGGAGGGATAGGTTCCTGACCCAGAGACTCCCCATACTCTGGAATAGACTGCACATACATATCAAGCAGAGCGCCTCATTGGCCCTTTTCAAAAGGAACCTTGATGATTGGATGGGAGATAGGAAATTCACCCCGGGGATCATGTCAGTCGCCCTGCTAGACAGGGACCTGGAGAAGTAAATATTGTGGGAAGAAATATCCAGGGAATTGTTATGGCTAGGCTTGCATAGGCCCTAGGGCTGATAGCCTAGTACCAACCTATGAACCTATGAACAAGGATGTGTCCCGCTGCCTAGGTTCTTGAATCCTTATCGACCATGTACACATCACATGTCTAGTTGTGATAAAAATGCCCCCAGTAAAGTATTCCAATACACAAATGTACTCTAGTCCTGCAAAGACATACTAATGACATTAACGTTTATTAGCTCTGCAGGCTCGAATTTATCCAGGGACACCCCCTAACCCAGCAATTACAGCTATAGTGTTGATTGCATTCCTCTTAGATTTCCAAGTCAATAATAATAATGACCAAAGTCATGTATTTTGTTTCACACACAGACCAGCCAAAGTATTCCAGCTTAATTCATACATGCACACTAGTCCTGTAAAGCCAGATTAAAGACAGTTTAAAAAATACCAGATGATAAAAGCATATGGTAGTTTCTTCCACAGAGAGCTCCATACCCCACCAGCAGTTATAGCTACTTTGTGTACATTCCTTATTGTTATGAAGAAGTTACATGTAGTTTATTGGTAACTCTGGATGAACTACATGAAACCATATAAAGATCACTAGCTACATGCCATATGGTCCAGCCATGCGCAACACAATTTTAAAAGAAGAAAGATTATGAGAACATAAGAAAAATAACCACTTGATAACATATGCTAAGTCAATATGCACAATATCTGCACAAGTCATCTGAATAATTCCGCATTAAAGAGAACTGTTAACTAATGCAGAGGTTGCTGCTGCTGGCAAACAACTTTGCGTTTCAGTACTTCATCTACAAATGCAGTCCCTATTGCCCTTGAAGAATAAATTGCCTATACAAACACTGGACCCCACCCAGTTTGGGTTCGTGAAGGGCCGATCTTGTCTCCTGAACCTGATTGACTTCTTTGAATCAGTCTCCAGAGCCATGGACAAGGGTAAGGTGGTCCACACAGCCTATCTAGACCTTGCCAAGATCTTTGACACCATCCCCCACTCTGGAATTAAAGATAAACTTACTAAGCTGGGCATTAATCCCTACATCACCCAATGGGTTGCTAACTGGCTTACTGAGAGAACCCACACTGTAAAAGTAGCCAACTCCAAATCCAGCTCCAGACAAGTGACAAGTGGAGTACCTCAGGATTCAGTCCTGGGACCACTCCTGTTTGGCATCTACTTCTCTGAAGTACAGGCCAACACTAAGGGACTCTGACTACAAAGTTCGCAGATGACTACAAACTGGAAGCCATTATTGAATCCTCAAATGATGTGGATACTCTACAAAAGGGCCTTACAGAAGCAGATGCTTGGTGCCAGAGCCATGGGCTCAAGTTCAATGCCAAGAAATGTATAGTTATCCCCTTTGGGAAAAAACATGTACCCATGAATTACCATATAGGTGGCAGTACACTAAACACTGAGAAGTGTGATAAGAGACTTAGGGACACAGGTAGACAGTGGTCTCACCTTCGATAACCACATCGCCACAACAGTCAGAAAATCCTTCTATGGGACACACCTTATCACTAAGGGCTTTTCATCCAGAAAAAAGGAGGTCATTGTCCCACTGTACTCATCCCTCATTAGACCCATTATAGAATGTAATGTCCTGTTTGGTATGTACCTCTCAAGACATCTGCAACAACTGGAAAGGCTGCAGAAATACCTCACTAAAAGAATCACAGGCCTAAAGCAGATGCCCTATGCTGACGGCCTTAAAAAACTCCAGCTATACTCTGTCACATATCGTCTACTCAGAGGCGATCTCTGCTTAACATACAAGGCCATGTCAAACCCAGAGCTGTTGGACATACTACACTTAAAGAAATCCCAATCCCTCAGAGCCACATGCTCCAGGGATCTAAACCTTGTCATCACAATAAACAAAACATGCTGGAGGGATAGGTTCCTGACACAGAGACTCCCCAGACTCTGGAATAGATTGCCCATACATGTCAAGCAGAGTGCCTCTTTGGCTCTCTTCAAAAGGAACCTTGATGATTGGATGGGAGAAAGGAAATTCACCCCGGGGATCACGTCAGTCGCCCTGCTAGACAGGGGTCCAGGGAGGTAAATAGTGTGGGAAGAAATAGCCAGGGAATTGTTATGGCTAGGCTTGTATAGGCCCTAGAGCTGATAGCCTAGTACCAACCTATGAACCTATAAAAAAAATGGTGTGATAGTGATACTGCTGTAAACACTTTCTGAACTAGGTCAGCTATGCAATAGGAAATGGCTGACAAATAACTACAGGTTCATAGTTATCAAGCACACAGTCCTGGAGACCTTCAAGGAGCTGTGCTCCAATTTCCAAACCATAGTCTGGCTAAGCGAGTTGCTCAATGTCATATAGCAGGTAATTGAAGGTGGAAAGATTCAATCCTTTACCCTTGTCACAGGAAGCAACTGAATAACAAGTCAGAGCTTTAGTCCTCTGCACCAGCTACGAGAGTAACAGCTTGTAACTAAATTCAGAAATTCTTTACAATGCAGTATTGTAGAGAAGACTTTATCACAGTAATATGTAAAAATTACTTGCATAATAGATGCTGAAGATCAGACACTTCTGATCATCACTCCAAATAATGCAGACTATATGCCCTGACAAATGTCAGCCACGTTGCAGTTCCTGGAACCTGTAAAGAAGGTACTGCAAAATATATTACTATATTTTACAGTATATTTTATATTTTACTAAAATGCAACCTAGTTAGACTATATTACACAATCCAGGCCTATTAATGAATGAATTAATTATTTAGTACAATGAATCCATCAAAACAACAAAGCAGCCACAGCATTTATGTTGTCTTTGTGTTCAACAACCCACACATTTTACAAAAATCGAAATATTACTGCATACAACATCCTGTTGTTTGGAGGGAGGGTTAAAGGTTTGCAGGATACTAATATCTCATTGTCGACATCCGTGTCTTCTCTATCATCAAGATTAGCTATCCAATCTGGTCATCAAGAATAGCTATATCTTCTGATATCACTCAGTATAGGTTTGACCTACTTGAATGGCTAATAATGCTGTATTGTTGCAGCATACACCTCCAGAGTCAACAGTTAGATCGTGGACAAATTAGGTCTTATGTTGGGTAATGAATCAAGCCCCACCAGCCATACCAATATCCCATTACTTGTCTGTCTCTCCCCAGTTACCTTAAATACTGTTCAAACCCGTTAGTCTGCATACTATTTTCTTCTTTACTTTCACAGTTAGCACAGACTGGTACAGCACAAGCAAAAACAAACTAAAAATCCACGAAAACAGGTAGAGGGAAGCAAGGCAGCAAACACCAACAGATGAAAGTTAATCTTCTTTAATACAGATAAAATGTGAAGCGCTTTTCGTTTGAGACTGTGCTCAAACTTCTTCAGACAAACTGATTACACAAATCACAAGTATATATACCAATTAGGTGAGCTGCTCACACAGGCACTACATCAATTAAGCAATTAAAAACTGCACCAAGGTAATAAAGCATTTAATGGATTGCTCTGTAAAACACATTACTTCGATCAAATCACTCTGTTCACACAGAGTACCTATACGCATCTTTCATTAATGCTGTAAAAGTGATTTGTTCACTTCTTCATACTCTCCATTTATTGTTAATGTTCTATAAAAGCAATTGTTCTGTTACCATCCTGCTACCTAACTTAAAAATTGCAACAATTGCTGGAAGTTTCTCAGTGGTTCTGCATTCAATGAAGGACACAGAGACAATGAAAAGGAGACCAGTCTGCAGGTTGAGCAGGTTTTGTAAAAAGCACAGCAGGAAATTTGGTTTCTATCTTTTTTTTACTATGGTTATTATTATTATTATTATTTTTAAATAACGTTGTATGGCTGGGGGCCCAGCCAGCACCAGGACTAGGCAGCTTCCTAGGTTGCTTTGTGCTAGATGTGGCCCTGGTTACAACCCCTGCTAATTATATATATATATAGAGGAAGGCCTAAGATAAGGTTTATGGATGTGGTGAGAGAGAACATGCAGGTGGTTGGTGTGACAGAGCAAGATGCAGAGGGCAGGAAGAAATGGAAACAGTTGATCTGCTGTGGCGACCCCTAACGGGAGCAGCCGAAAGAAGAAGATATATATATATATATATATATATATATATATATATATATATATATATTATTTGGAACACCTTGCATGCCATTAACATTCAGCAAATGTATACCCACATGGACAGTTCTTAAGGCATTTTAACAGAGAATGTTTCTGAGGAAGTCAGACTATCTGACAAAAGCACTTAATCTTTAATGAAACAGGTTGGTTTGGACATTTACTCAGACTTGTGGCATTATTTGGTGGTCCTTCTTCCCTATTTGATGTTCTTAAACTGGGTTAGGTCCAGTGTCTGGAGGTTTACTATATTTCTGTTGATCATCTCCACGATAATTCTTGCCATGGCTTTACATATAAGACTAGTGAGACTTATGGGTCAGTATTTTCTGGGGTGTGTGGATAGCCCACCTTTGTGCAGAGGGATGACTGTTGCCATTCTCCATTCATGAGGCATGAAACCTGTTTGGAGGCTACAGTTAAATAGTAATTCCAAAGGCCCTAATAGGTCATGTTTCATGCTATTTAGAAGGCATCCTGGGATATTGTCTGGGCTCATTGATGCAGTGTTCTTGGTCTTATAGAGAGCATTAAGGACCTGTTCCTTAGTGATAGTAGGGGGAGTTATATTTGATGATATTTCCTGAGGGAAGGTTGAGGGGGGGGGAGTAAAGTTGGAGCTGAATTTATCAGCCAGGAGGTTTGCTATCTCTTCTGGCTCAGTATAGGATAACATTAAGTATCCTGGTTTTGCTTATTTCTGAGTTATTTATAACACTTTTATTTTACTCCCTGTGTGTGAGGTATTAAGTAGAATTTTCTACTATTGTTAAGTATCTGGTTGGGTTTGTTTGTTCTGATTTCCTGCTAGGAGTGTATCATATAACTTGTTTGCATTTAAAAGCATTCTCTAGAGTCTCATTGATCCTTTATCTGTTTAAACATTTCTGCAGTTTTTTTTACCTAAGTAGTGTTGGTAGTGTAGCATTGTCCATACTCCGGCTTGTGTTTTGGGCCTAGTTGTTTGTTAGTAGTGACTGTGTGATTGAGCACATGTCCCAGGTCATCATAGCTTAGCCAAAGCCAGTATAGCATTTCAGTGAGAGTGAATTGTTTGTGGTCATTGGCTGACTGGGGCTGCCTAGACTACGCCTTGGAATAAGCAACTCATTGGTTCTTTCAAGCTTTTTTTTAAAGTTGTTTCAGGTTTCAACTTTGTTACTTGTAACTGTTTCTGCCATTTCACACTGAGTTAATCAGAGGAAGTCGGAGGAAGGGCTGTAAGCTAACGAATCTGAGATATATAACATTAAGTATCCTATTTTTTGCTTATTTCTGAGTTATTTATAGCACTTTTATTTTACTCACTGTGTGTGAGGTATTAAGTAGAATGTTCTACAATTGTTAAGCATCTGGTTGGGTTTGTTTGTTCTGATTTTTCTTTCCCACCCTCCCTTTTGGTATCTTGTTTTTATACTTGGTGGCTTTGCAGTTGGCCACCCCTACTGTAAATTTGATCTGGGACATTCCTCCCAGTCTAGTGTCATTACCTCATTCTACCTATTCCAGGGAGAACATTTGACAAGGCCAACCCAGTTAGCTTCTGCTCCTCTTTTCCCCTTTCCACTTTACAAAAAAAAAAATAAATAAATACAATGTTCTAAGCTTGTTTCCTGCCTTTCCTATAAGTTGTCTAGTCTAGATACAGATTTGCCGTATCCAGGACTGTTTGAAAGTTTCTAAGTTCGGCATTTTTTTCTCAGATGTTAAAGCAAACATGGGAGGGCTGTGGCTGACAAGGTTCGCAGATGACTGCAAACTAGGTGCCATGGTCGATACACCAGCAGACACACACATCCTACAAAAAGGCCTCACAGAAATGGACAACTGGTGCCGGAGTCATGGTCTTAAACTAACTGCCAAAAAATGTATAGTCATCCCCTTTGGGAAAAACAAAGTACCCACAAATTATCACATAGACAGCAACCCACTGAGTACGGAAAAAGTAATCGGAGACCTAGGGACCCAAGTCGACAGTGACCTCTCATTTGACACCCACGTTGCCAAAGTGGTTAGAAAAACATTCTACCTTGCACACCTCATCATGAAGGGATTCACATCCAGATCCAAGGATGTCATTGTACCCCTATATTCCTCCCTCATCAGACCCATGATTGAGTACAATGCCCTATTTGGTATGTACCTCACCCGGCATTTGCAACAGCTGGAGAGACCACAAAAGTACCTCACCAAGAGGATCAAGGGTCTCCAACATATGTCTTATTCTGCCAGACTAAAGAAACTTCAGCTCTATTCAGTAGCATACCGCCTGCTCAGAGGTGATCTCTGCCTGATGTACAAGGCCATGTCCAATCAGGATCTGATGGACATGCTCCACCTCAAAAAATCCAAATCCATCAGGACCACGAGAGCTAAAGACTTAAACCTCAGCACAAGTATGAATAGGACATGCTGGAGGGATAGATTCATAACCCAGAGGCTTCCCATGCTTTGGAACAAGATCCCAGTTCATATTAGGCAGAGCCCCTCACTGACTCTCTTCAAGAGAAATCTTGATGAGTGGATGGGAGATCGTAAGTTTACCCCAGGGGTCACATCTGTGTCACTGCTAGACAGGGGCACAGTAAACTAATTCTATTATATAAGGAGACCTTCATTGTGTCACTACTAGACAGAGGCACAGTATTCTAAATTTATTCTGTACATTTTTTGTACCATTTCATGGGGTGGCAAAAGCCACATCACTATGGCTAGGCTTACAAATGCCCCAGGGCAGATAGCCTAGTACTATACTATGAAACTATGAAACTAAGCCCCCAAGCCTTTCTGTGTTGGAGGGAAGCCTTCTAGCTTAATTTTGTTTCTTAGAACTAGCCAGTTTTCTAGTTTCAGCACTCAAATATGTTTCTTTGAGCTCAGCACTTGTTCAGAACTCATTGTAAGCACTAAATAAGCTACAAATTACTACAGCACTCAACTTTCCTCACTTGTCTAGAGAAAAACAGTTTTTTGTACTTAATAAATAAGCATCTATCCAGGCATGTCTAAGGGTCAGCTCCCGGTGTTTTTTCCTGTCTACCTGATGAAACTGGGCATCTTGGGGCAATGCAGCAATTGCCTCATGTACACAGACAACCCTCTCATCCTACCACCCAACACTACAACCTGTGAGAGATGCACTTATATAACCAAACTGGAAGCAAAGCTCTCTTCACCCAAGACTGGACTAGACAGTCCAGAGGAGAAGGTAAACACTTGTACCACACCACACTCATCACATAGTCCCTCAAAACCTACACCACCAAAACACACACATAGAAACACAAAACACACAACTACATTCATGGAGGCTCTCAAAAAAAATCTACTCAAGCAACAGGGACCTCCAAAGCAGAAATGCAAGCAACCTCCACCCCCCAACACAACCCAAATGAAACATAGCCCACAAACTCAGTGTGCCACTCAACCACAGCCCATAAGGCATAACAACGAACATAACACTCTAGTCATAGGTGACTCTATAGTCAGGTACACTGATGTTCCACTCACCAGACTAAACAAGGAGAAAGTCACTGTCAGCTGCCTGTCAGGTGCCAGGATCCGTCACATAACACATGCACTCAGATCACTCCACAGCAAGTACAAATATGACTCTCTCATTGTCCATGTTGGTGTGAATGACCTGAGATGTACCTCACTGGACTACATGAAAAGAGACATAGAGGAGCTTTCTGATCTTGTAGCCCAGGCAGGTATGATCCTAGCCCTGAGTAGCATCCTGCCATCACCCAGAATGATACCACAGTACAAGGACAAAATGATTGACTTAAACAATTGGCTAAGCTTCTGGTGTCATTCTAAGGGGATCCAGTATCTGTCTGCCTGGGATGACATGATCGACAAACCATGATGCTTTGCCAGAGATGGCCTGCACCTGTCGCCCTTCGGATTCTGGATACTGGCTAAGGCTCTTGCCACCCCTATAGTGCCTTTTTTAGGCAAGATTCAAATGACAAATTCACCACCATAACAGGTACAAGCAAGCAAAATCTGAGGGTAATGTTACTCAATGGTAAAAGTCTAAACCTCAAAATGCACTCACTTGAGGCACTCCTTAAAATGGAGAACATCGACATCTGTGCAGTGACAGAGACCAGGTTCAAGGCTCCAGAGAGCACCCCTGCATTACCAGGCTATAATTCATACCACACCTTTCAGCCACCTAACTTGGACCGAAGCACTAAAGGTGGAAGCGTGTCCATATTCATTAAGGATATCCACACCTCCAGGCTGGTTACTCAACATAATGCATCTGAGATTATCCAAGTGCAACTAACTCTGGGCAAGACCGCAATGCAAATTGTAGCTTGCTTCAGATCCTCCACCATGCCCCAGGATTCACACTCTTCATTTCTTGATACACTGGAAAATATTAGGATACAACCTAACACCCTTATAATGGGCGATTTCAACTAACCCACCATTAACTGGGAAAACTACTCATGTACCAACTCTTGTGCTCAACATTTTCTGGAATTCATAAATTCCAATGCCTTGGATCAACTTATCCACACCCCCACCAAGGGCAGCAATATTCTAGACCTGGTCATTACCAACATGGGCAACCGGTGTTCCACACCAGAGGTCAATTCCTCATTGGTCAGATCCGACCACAAGCAAATCACCCTAGAGATCCACATCCCAGCCCCATCCCCCATTAGGGAAACCACTGTAAAAAATTTCTCCAAAGCCAACTTCATGCTTCATGACACCCATGCTGATGGACAATAGAGATATGACTGCTGAATCCTATACAATTGCATTTTATAAGCACTTACACAAGTGCATGGATCGTGCAATCCCTAACAGAACCAAGATGCTATCCTCCAAAAAAAGGAAGCCAATCTGGTGGTCCCCTGCTATAAACAAACTCTACAATAGAAGAAAGAAACTGTTGCAAAAAAGAGTAAAGTCCCATGATTGGAGGAACTCCGTGGTCAGCCTCAGTAAGAAGCTGAGATCCCTGATAAAATCCTCCAAAGCTAGTTATGAAAACAAAATTGCCACTGATTCTAAAGACAACCACAAAGCATTCTATAGCTATGTCAAGAATCTCAATGGCAACACTCAGATCTGCTCTGAGTTACAGCAAAATGGCACTAAATATACAGAACCAACTGATACTGCCAACGTCCTGGCAGATAGGTTCAGTGCTAACTTTACCCCTCTCTCATCCCCTAAAGGGCCCATCTCTATACCGGAAGAATGCAAAGTACCTGTAATCACAGCTGCACAGGTAAAAAACACACTCTCCAAAGCCAAGAACACAGCATCCATGGGACCTGATAACATCCCAGGCTGCATTCTACACGAACTACAGAACAAACTGGCACCCCACCTAAGTACCATGTTCAGTCATAGCCTCACCTCAGGCTTTGTGCCCACTGAATGGCGCACAGCAACAGTTATCCCACTCCACAAAGGGGGAGCCACCACAGACCCCAGGAACTACCGCCCCATTAGCCTGATGAGCCTGGTCTGCAAGGCTATGGAGTATATCATCATGGAACTTGTAAACAATGACATTGGTAATCTTCAAACTCTTGACTCTACCCAGTTTGGGTTTGTAAAAGGCAGATCATGTCTCCTAAACCTGATAGACTTCTTTAAAGCGGTCACTAAAGCTGTAGATGAGGGTAAGGTGGCACACACAGCCTATCTAGATCTCGCCAAGGCTTTCAACACCATCCCCCACTCTGGAATTATAGACAAACTCACTAAACTAGGTATAAATCCCTATGCCACAAGATGGGCTGCCAACTGGTTCACTGACTGAACCCACACTGTGAAAGTAGCAGACTCTAAACCAAACATCAGACCAGTGACAAGTGGAGTACCACAGGGTTCAGTCCTAGGTCCTCTCCTGTTTGGTATCTACTTCTCTGAAGTACAGGCTAACACAGATGGTCTTTGGCTAACAAAGTTCGCAGATGACTGCAAACTAGGAGCCATAATCAAATCTCCTAACGATGTGGACATCCTACAAAAGGGCCTCACTGAGACAGATGCCTGGTGTCAAAGCCATGGCCTCAAGCTCAATGCCAAAAAGTGCATTGTTGTCCCTTTTGGTAAAAACTCTATACCCATGAACTACCACATAGGTGGTAGTCTACTTAACACTGAAAGTGTGATAAGAGGCCTTGGGACGCAGGTGGACAGTAGTCTCTCCTTTGATAATCACATCGCCACAGTAGTCAGGAAATCCTTCTACGTGGCACACCTCATCACAAAAGGTTTCTCAACCAGAAAAAAAAGAGGTCATTGTTCCCCTCTACTCATCACTCATTAGACCCATTATAGAGTACAACACCCCTTTTGGTATGTACCTCACAAGACATCTGCAAAAACTGGAAAGGCCACAGAAATACCTCACAAAGAGGATTACCGGCCTCGAACAGATGCCCTACGCAGACCGTCTCAAAAAACTCCAGCTTTACTCTGTTGCATATCGCCTACTCAGATGAGATCTCTGCCTAATGTACAAAGTTATGTCAAACCCAGAGCTGTTCGACATGCTCTACATAAAGAAATCCCAATTCCTCCGAGCTGTATGTTCTAGGGACCTAAACCTTGTCACCACAATAAACAGAATATGCTGGAGGGGTAGATTCCTATCTCAGAGACTTCCCATACTCTGGAACAAACTACCTATCTATATCAAACAAACTCCTCATTAGCACTCTTCAAGAAAAATCTTGATGATTGGATGGGAGATAGGAAATTCACCCTGGGGATCACTTCTGTGGCTCTACTTGACAGGGACACAGGAAATAATTTTCTTGGATGGCAAAAGCCAGGGTACCGTTTGGCTAGGCTTATATAGGCCCCAGGGCCAATAGCCTAGTACCCACCTATGAACCTATGAACCATTTACAATGAGCCCTGCACACAACTGTGTATTGCCTTTGAGGTTGCTGACATAGCTAAAGAATGCTTTGTGGTTGTCCTTGGCCTGGGGGGCCAAATTTACCTCCGATTTGGCTTTGGTAGGCTTTATTTGTCCTCTGAGTTGTTTGTTTAGTTAAATGAGAGTGCTTTTATCCTGCTGGGTGCTGCACCTCCTAATTTTTGCCACAATGTTCTTCCTCATGTTATACATCTGATTGATTTTGTGGTTCCACTAGGGTGGCTTGTTTCTTGAGTTAGTTCTGTACTTCTTTCTGGTGGGTACAGCTGCCTCTATGCAGCTATTAACATGCTTGTACAGGGTTTCTTTGAGCAGTTCTGCACAGGCAGAAGTGTCCTCAGGGTTTATAGGGGCATGAAATTTTGCCAGGTTCTCACTTAATAGCAGGAGGTTAGCCTTAGAATAGTTCCTGAATATTCATGCTTTAGCTGTTGTCCAGGTTTTATTTTTACTTCAAAGGAGACCATTTTATGGTCTGACCTTACCAGGGAAGGCATTACAGTAGGGGGTGTGTAGCACTCTCCCATATTAGTGAGGACCAGATCCAGTATGGTTTCACCCCTGGTTGGTGTATTGTCTATCTGGTCCAGGGAGTTTGTGTTTACAAAATCTAGGAATCTCTGTGCATGTACGTTTGGTGTCATATAGGATTCCCAGTTAATAGTGGGGTCATTAAAGTCACCCATGAATATGGTATTGGGTTGGATGGTTAGTGTTTCTAACAAGTTTAAATACATGGTATGGGTTTCCTGGGTCAAAAAGGGGGAACTATAGCTTGCATGGAAGTGGTATTGGATTTTACCTATGGTGATTTGAACATGGAGCAGCTCAAGTGCATTGTCCTGTTTGACCAGTTTTGAAACATGTTTATTTTTGATGTAAGTAGAGACACCTCCACCTTTAGTCCCTGCCTGTGAAGTAGTTGGTCTAAATGTGTGGAAGGCATTATAACCCTGCACTGGTTTGGTGTACAAAGAACATAAGGGAGTCATTTGCATATAGCTTTTAGATGTGTAAGGGTTATCATGGTGCTGATTTATTTATTTTTGTTGTCTAGCATGATCTTCATTAATGAAGCATAACTTTGTCTCTTTATAAAATCGTCAGCAGGCAAGTCCATGCGGATTGCAGTTATTGCCCCCATCTATGGTCTGTTTTCTTACTTTCACTGTGTGAGATGTTTATCTCCTTGTTTTGCTTTGTTGAATAAAACTACACAATCACAGCCCTTAGTCTGAAATCTGAGCTCATTTGTTGCCTTTGCAAAGCTCTGTGGCACCTCCTGCTGGAAGCTCTGCATAGTCTCTGGTATAGATATATTTGTCAGTGTAGCTATCACTTTAGAAACAAGTTCTTCAAGCTCATGTGAGCATGCCGGCTTTCTAGGTTGCCAAATAGTCTTAAGCTCTGCTGCCTTGCTCACATCTTATATACTACAAATTTCAGCTCATTTCTTTCACATCTTTCTTGCAGAACCATGATTTTATCAGACAGCTGACTCAGCAGCCTGATTCACCTCTCATTTGGGTGGTGTGCAAGTGCCCTAAAGCTGCTCAGTTCTAGAGCCTCATTCTGTTCTTACCAACAGCAGCAAGAAAATATTCCCTTTTGGGTGAAAATAGATTGGAGCTCCTCTACTTTATTGGTTAAGAGTCTGCAGTTCAGTTCTAAAAATTACCAGATGAGAGGTGAATCAGGCTGCTGAGTCAGCTGTCTGATAAAATCAGATTTATTCTAAACCAACCACTCTCTTCACATCACCGTCTCTCACTAAACAAACTTCAGTGGCTGGAATTTCCGCACCTTCTCCTACAATCGCAACTCCACACTTTTTCCATATTCAACAACCCATCTACCTTTCCTGCTCTCGCCTCCCATGTTACTCTCTATTCCTTCCCGGCCTCTCCGGAGTGGTGATCAGCATCTTCTCTCAGTTTATAAACCCAAAAGGAATACTGGCAAACTACTTTACAAACACTCTGTCTCACTAAATTGGAACAAACTCCCTCGACATATTAGATCCAACCTTTCCTTTCCCTGTTTTAAAAAGGAGTTAAATCCCACCTATTAAACTTGAAATTATGCCGTTGCATTGACCACACATAGTCTCTCCCACTGTACAACATGTTGCATCTCCTAACTTTTTTTCTCTGTTAGTAATTTCTGCTTAAACTAACCTCCTAAACCCTCAGCTGTACTACTATAGCCCTACTATAGCCCCCTCCTTTCTCTTCCCCTCCCATTCTACACCCTATTTATCTTTCCCTCCACTTCCTATCAATGTGTGTACATTGTCCTTCTTTTAAGCAACAATTTTTTTTGTTTTTACTCTCATATGTAGTACATTTTGACCACTGCTGTCAGTGCAACCCTTAATGTTAATATTTTTTTCTATTGTTTTTCTCTTTATAATTAATTTTGTATTTGCATTGTTGTTTTTAATAGTTGTCATCCTGTATGTTTACCTTTGCTTATGTTTGCTGGGGCTCATTCTCCCCATCCATCCATCCTCAGCCCCTTTTCTCATTTTACACATGGGGTCGGGGTATCACTACAACAGTGACAATCATCTTGAGCCAAGGTTTACACCACCAGGTGGCTAGCCCTGCCACTGTACTTCATCACTCACTTGCACACACACACACACCTACAGTTAATTTAGAGTGCCCAATCCACCTATTGGATGTCTTTGGAATGTGGGAGGACAGCAGAACACTCTGAAGAAACTGCGACTGCAGGGAGGACCTGCAGACTCCTCACAGAAGGCACCCCAGGTGAGAATCAAACTAGAGAACCTCTTGCTGTGAGGCAACAATGCTAACCACTGTACCACCATGGCTGGATATGTTCATTGATACTTTCTGCCATTTTTTTATGTCTCTTGACCATCAGGAATATCTGTCATTTGTCAGCCCATCTGCATCATTTCTGTTAGCAGAGTTTCTGTTATTGTCCCCGACTTCCTTTCTGAATCAGAGTGACTCACAAACTTGTTTTTGTCTTTTGCTTTAGAAGAGATGGTCCTCATTTTCCTGTTTTGTTTTCTTAAGTGCTGCAACTTCTCTGTGCAGTTTTGTCTTGCTATTAACTAAAAAGAAAATAAAAAAGAGTGTTTCCTTGAAATAAACAACTTCACTGATATCTTTTTTTTAAAGATAGCTTATGAATGTGTCAATTCCTTCTCAGTCCTGCTGAGTTCTCCCACCTGCATGCAGCTTGTCAACATGGTTAGTTCATAAAAGGTTATTCTAGCAAACTTTTACGGATTATGTTTTGGTTGCTGATCCTACCCCTTTTGTTGGACTAAAGTCTTTCTTGCTGCTTGCCCTCAGTATGATGTCCTAGTTCATCATCATCTGACCCTTAAATTATCAGACTTTTTAGTTTTGTACTTAATCAGTGTTATACAATAAATGCCCAGAACACTGCACTGTTATCCATCTTGAAACTTTTTGGTTTGTATGTCACAAACACACACAAGCACAAGAACACTAGGAATATGAATGACTTTTCCCCTCATTTATTTGTATGCTTGTAAAGACATCTTGTTGGTTGTTTCTTCATATCACAAAAAATGTTCTTGCATTAATTTTTTTTAAACCTGTCTCATTTTCTCCACATAGAACATTTTTCAACAACAACTTGTAAACATTTATAAAACCCAGTTTACTTCATCAGGATGCTTCTGTGTTTGAACCAGTATTTTGCTACTATTCTTAAGTAAGCAAAATGATCTGTACTCATCAAGCGCTACTGCTATTTGTAAGTCCTTGTATTCTGATGCATAATATGAATTATCCTGTTTAGTAATACTTGAACAAGCTTTCTTTTATATTTGGCCAGTCATGTTTATTAGTACATGGACCATCTTCTGCAAGGCTGTCAGCTGTAGATTTTTTAAATGCATGTCTGTAAAAATTATGTTCTTACAGTTATACTTTGTTTCTTAGGGAAATAAAATGGGAGATTATTCTATTTCACTTTTTTCTGACAAATTCTACCTTTGTTGTTACACATAGAAAGCGATTTTGTATCTGGTTTAGTGACTTCCCTGGGGATTAAGAAAGAAACCTACTGCTGGTGGCAGCAGCTGCAGCCTAAAGGGATTGTTTACTTCATAATTGTGATTCAGAGACATAGTCACACCCACACACACACCCACACACACACGTGTGCACACATGCACGAACACATACACACACACACACACACACACACACACACACACACACACACACACACACACACACACACACACACACACACACACACACACACACACACACACACACACACACACCTCGTACTTGTCCCTGAATTGAAAGAACATTCCTTAAATATTCTGTTACTCTTTCCTTGACGTTCGTACCTCATGGATGATTGCAGTCAGTTAATAATGCCAGACATTTCTTTCTTATTACTTTTCATAAAGTGCATCATGATGCTTGACTTGTTGTTCTCTGACCAATACATTAAAAAATTTCCAAGGTAACTATTTTTTCAGAATATTCCTTTTTCTCTGAGATACAGCGATCTCACAGTTGGTATATTTAAGTTTGGGGGGTGGAGACTGCCCCCTTTGCAAAAATGAAGCTTAAAGGGAGAAGGGCAATGTTCAAGATTTGCTCCTTTCCTGAGTTTTCAATCTTTTTTTAGGAGTGTACACCTCGTGGTAACCTTTCTGAATCCAGACTTTGTTAGTTCTATAGTCCTTGACACAACAATTATTTTTGAAACTAAGCTTAACACTGCAAAATGGCAACATAGTGCTGCAAAGCAGAATTTGTCCAAGAATGAAGTCTACAGTAACTCATAATGATACTCTATCTTTACAACAACAGCAGACAGCACATCCACCTGATTCCATGCATAGCGGGAAG